>NW_013665801.1:717369-729446 GCF_000517525.1 Limulus polyphemus | reverse complement strand
TTTGCAATAAGAAGTACATGTTCCTTCACCAAATCATTTACAGGAGTGTCAAAATTTGCAATAAGAAGTACATGTTCCTTCACCAAATCATTTACAGGAGTGTCAAAATAAATGTATAGTAGATGAGGTAAATTATTAATTACTTGATAAAAGCACATATAATTATAACTATGACGGACAGTTTAAACATACAACAACAGTTTGAGGTGATAAATGAAAATTTTGATATTACCTTCGTTTTCACCAACCACCTTTTCTTACTGATGATTCTAATTGATCTAATGATTACTAATGATTCTAACTTAATGTTTGCCCCCATTTAAAACTATTTAGAACCACCCGAATAATCATTAGTCAGTTGCAGTTGGAAATAAAAAAAAAACTGTATTATTAGAGCTGCCCGTTAAAATCTCTAGAGCCCCCCAACCCAGTGGCACAGGGGTACGTCTGCAGACTTACAACGCTAGAAACTGGGTTTCGATACCCGTGGTAAGCAGAGCACCGATAGCCCCACTATGTAGCTTTGTGCTTATCTACAAACAAGAATATCTAGAAAAAATATTTTTATTATTCAGTATATTGGAACAAAACTGAATTCGAAATTCGATATAGTTCTTACGCTTTACGTTTTTATTGTAAATTTTCACAGGGAAGTAAAGGTTTGAACCTCGAACATATTCTGTCGTTATTCATCAAACGTAAATATGAGTGTAATGGTTCGCTGACTATTGTTCTTCCTGCATCCATACTTAGGCCTAGTTACATACAGAAAGTATTAGGACTAATACCGAGGACAATAAAAGGATCAGATTATAAGAAAAACAGCTTGTTACATACATCAGGTATTTTAGGCCTAATTGAATTTTATTTACCACGTGGACATTTTTGAGTTCGTCCCAGTAACAGGAAGATACTGAAGTAATATATTTGTATCCTATTACCACTAACGTCTCAGGACATACCTAGTTCCGGAAGGCAAGGTTCATCGTGGTAATATGTAAAGTTTTTTCTTTGTTTCCGTCGTTTCAACAACCTTAAGGCTATTATCGTATTAGGTAATACTGAGTATCTTTAAAACGATTATCTGAACAAAAAATGTAGGACAGCAACTATGCCAGTCGTAATAAAAAAAAACCCGTTGAATGAGTAAATTGTTTACAACAGTAATCACGATGGGTTTTTTTTTCAACGATTTTACTAAGGTTAGTAAACAAAAACACTGGGTAGATAACAATGTTGCAAACCCACAAAAAACCCAGATGAAACAGCTAAATTAAGGTGGGACCCGAAAAACCTTTCACATCTTTAATACAGAAAATCTAGAATAGGGTCATACAATATTAATAAAAGAAAAAAGAAGAGAGAAAAACACTTTTTTTTTTACTGTTGTTAGTTTCTGGATGTGTTTGTGCTTGCTTATCGCAAAGCTACATGATAGGCTATCTGCATTCTGTCCACTGCAAATTTTAGCACTGTAAGGTCGTGTACTTACCTCTGACTCACCGGAGGGCAAAAGTTTGTTTGTTTACTTTAGCGCAAAGCTACACAAGTAGATTATACGCACTCTGTTCGCCATGGAGAATCGAGCCCAGGATTTTAGAATGATTAGACTGTAAATTTACCGCTAGTTTCGAGCAAAATTTAGTAAATTGATTTATTAGATACCATCTGTATGTAAAGATAACAGATCAAACCCTTTGAGACAATTTATTCTGGGGGTTTTCGTGGAATTGTTTGTTTGTAATTAAGCACAAAGCTATACAATGGGCTATCTGTGCTCTGCCCACCACGGGTATCTAAACCCGGATTTTAGTGTTGCAAGCCCGCAGACATGCCGCTGTGCCACTAAGGGGCGTCTTCGTGGACATTTTTTATCTTGATCACTGTCAACTCTGGCTCTCGAAGTGCAATGTGTGCACCAAAACAGCCGCATGCCTATTAATATTAAAAGGATTTAAGTTATAAACTGTACAGTTAGAGTGAATTTAACCAAAATTTATGGTGTGAATAGAAGAAGTGAGAAAGGTAAAACATTGTAGTATATTGGTTCTGATATACATCAGTAGTTATATATATACACATAAACACACACACACATACATATATATCCCCCGGTGGTTCAGCGGCAAGTCTGGGGCTTTTAACACTAAAAGTCAAGTTTTGATACCCACTGTGGGTCTGTCTGTCGGTTACCTGTTATTTTAGACCAAACCCAGTAATTGATGAAGTGGTTCAGCGGTAAGCTCTAGGGCTTGTAAATCAAAAATTAGGGTACAATCCCTGCGAGATGCACAGCCGAGATAGCCCATTTTGCATATTTGCGCTTAAACAAACAAATTAAACACGAAATGAAAGTGCTAGAGGCAGTCCAACATGTGTAATGGTATAAAGTAAGAACATTTCCGGAGGAAAATAATAACAATTCATGTTTGAGAAGGGGAAATCCAAAGAAAAACATAAAACCGTCATGTGATCGACTAGGTACGCCTAATAATTTTTAGTGGAGTGCGTGCTGTATGGCGTTTATGAAAGTTTGTGAAATATACAGGGGCTGGGGAGGGGTTCGTAGAAATGGCAGATCCTGAACTACGGTCAACGTTACTATAGCCCTTAGGCTAGGTATCCGACGACAAAACTGGGTCAGTGTGGCTGTCGAGAGCATCAACACCTGAAATGGCCTAGATCTAAAATTATGTCAGTCAGTGGCTTGAGCACTTTGCTTCCTTAGGTTTAGGCCAGTTTCTCAACTGCAATACTTGCACATAGTGCTTCTGTCATGTGCTTTTTATAGACGACACTTCGTACAAAATCTTCCGATCACAACTGGCTGATAGATACTCTTCTTCTAGTCAACACCAATGTTACATATTAATGAATTGGGGAAACTCAGGTTGGTGGTAGTAGTCGGTAGATGGAGTTAGGGTTAGTATAGCCAAGCTCCGTTAAGTTAACCGTTAACCCTAATGGTGTAGTTACATTAAATTTAGATGAAAACTTACGTCAATCTAGGAATCGCTAATTCTTTAAAATTGGAATTAATTTTTAAAAATAATTTTCAATGTAATAAGTTTATTTTGTCCATAATATTTTAAACAAACGATATTCGTGTTAAGCAAGTGTTATTGTTTTTTTTTCGCCTTTTTTGTTTCACACACACAAACAAATTGGATAACATATTTAAATAGGTAGCTTTTGTACAAATTTATATACATTTTTTAATATTATATTCGCATGTAAATGATAGTAGAATTTTTCTTTTTTTTTACGTTTTGTAATATTAGTATTATCGTGATTATTTTTCACGTCGAGAGAGCATTTCCACAAGAGCTTCGGAAGTGAAAAAGGGGGCAGTGTAGTACAGAAAGTGTGAACTTCAATCACCGTAACACGTGTATAGGGCTTATCTTTCAAATGAGCCATTAGATTTAGGGCCTTCAAACTTGATATACAACCTTGTTTAACGTTAGGTGAATCTATAAATTTATAATACATAACGTGCTTGCAAAAAGTGTATTTTAAGGTTAGTTACTCATCGTTCTCGCCACAACCCGTAGACATATCGGGCTGCTTCCCCTCCCTTAGGCTTTAATAGTCGCTTAGACCTTTACGTGTTAAGGTTTTACCTTTTAATGGTGGGTTTAAATCTATGATTCTGGTTAATTTAAGGGTCGTATTCTGTCAGCAACATATCTCTGAAATGGGCACTTAAGGTCAGGTTGTGGCGATCGATAATCGATTTTTGTTGTGGTTAGTACCCTATTCGATCACTTAAATCTGATTATTAACTACTTACTTTTTTAAAATTATGTTATAAAAACTGTTAACTAGCTTATAACTTGCGTTTCAGCTGCTAAACTGTTGCCTCTCCAGGGAAGCCCTGAATACCCAGGATCGAATCCCAGCCATTACCTACACAGAAAATAATCATTCTCATGACTTCTCTGAGGCCCGGCATGGCCAGGTGGATAAGGCGCTCGACTCGCAATCTGAGGGTCGCGGGTTCGAATCCCCAGTCCCACCAAACATGCTCGCCCTTTCAACCGTGGGGGCATTATAAGTGACGGTCAATCCCACTATTCGTTGGTAAAAGAGTAGCCCAAGAGTTGGCGGTGATTTAGCAGTGTAAGACTAGAGGGAAGGCAGCTAGTCATCACCACCGCGCAAAGCTACACGAGGGCTATCTGCGCTAGCCGTCCCTTAGAAATTCAAAATAAACAAACAATGAACCAATATATTGCTTTGATTAGATTTCGTTTAGTATGATTCGAATTCACAATAGAACAAGATGACATAAAACACTTCGTGTACCTTAGTTTCTAATATAAAAATGACAAACGTGTCTTAAAGAAGAAAACAAGATGATATAAAAACACTTTGTGTACCTTAGTTTCTAATATAAAAATGACAAACGTGTCTTAAAGAAGAAAACAAGATGATATAAAAACACTTCGTGTACCTTAGTTTCTAATATAAAAATGACAAACGTGTCTTAAAGAAGAAAACAAGATGATATAAAAACACTTTGTGTACCTTAGTTTCTAATATAAAAATGACAAACGTGCCTTAAAGAAGAAAATCCATACATTAATCATCATGCACGTATCCTCACTGTCTATATTAAGTTTACAGCATTAACTGTTTTGTTTGTTTGTTTGTTGTTAAGTGCAAATTAACACAATTGGTTATCTGTTCTGTACTCACCACGGGTATCGAAACGCAGTTTCGAGCGTTATAAGTCTCAGACTTGCCGCTGAGCTTCTGAGGAGCATTATTAGCTGATATATTCAACAAACGATTCTCCATTCCTTTAAAACAACATCAGTTTGGCCAGTCTTTCTGTGTCGCACAACTTGAACTGTACTGGTTCGTTGTTACTCATTCAGGTCCACATAATATCACTTATTTAGGTTAAAATATGTTGTATTCCAAATGGCAATTCCCTTTCACACAATACCAATAGAATCGTTTACAAACTGTTTTATTAGGGATATCCATTCCCTTTCACACAATACCATTTAAAATCGTTTACAAATTGTTTTATTAGGGATATTCATTCCCTTTCATACAATACCAATAGAATCGTTTACAAATTGTTACATGAGGGATATCCATTCCCTTTCACACAATATTAATTTACAAATTGTTTTATGAGGGATATCCATTCCCTTTCACACAATATTAATTTACAAATTGTTTTATTAGGGATATCCATTCCCTTTCACACAGTATTAATTTACAAATTGTTTTATTGGAGATATCCATTCCCTTTCACACAATATTAATGTACTTATTGGTAAAAAGAAAAATTAATGAACATTTACACAGGGTAAAGCACAAATCAGACTTTTATAATAATGGTATTTAATATTTGGACCTTCTAGTTTTGACGCGCATAAAAACTGTGACTACTAGGAGGGTTTAAAGTTGCTATAGCAATTGTCAAAATTTAAAAAACGATAATGTTTTTTAAGGTTTAAAGTTATTTTTAGCTTATTACCTCCTTTGGGACTAGGTGTTCCGTTAGAGAATATACTCTTCCTAGAAATACACATACTAAGATAGGTATTACGGATAAAACAGAACTATTCTTAGTTTGCAACCTTATTTACTATTAATGACTTTTCACATGTTTTGTTTAAATCATCAAAGGGCGTTCATGCTCCAGGACATTTGCCTCTGGCACCTCTAGTGACCTAAAATTAGTTCTGGTTATTCGTTTCTCAAGACTACATCTTTCTTTGGGAAGTTTTTAAGATGTGAAATTGTGTTTGAGTATATACCACACGTATACAGAGATAGGTTCGTTAAAAGAACCTTCAACTAATGCTAGGTTTGTCATTCCAGGAAACTTCTAAAGATATTGTAAGAAGTTCAAATGCCTTAGGCTCGATTCGAAACACAACAAAAAATTAGATGTTTACTCAACAGTACGTTATCTAAAGAATGGTTTTCATGTAATGAGATTATAACTAAATTTAAAAAAAAAATCTCACTGCTCCCAAATTTGAGATGCATATACCTTTTAGACTGAAATACTTCCCGGTAATAAGCTATTTTAGCATTTAAAATAAATTTTTCAGACTTCACAATCTTTTAGCCTTTCAAAGATAGTCCGAAGACTTTCAGGTCGATTTTACTGGGGTTTTTTCTTTATTTATTGAAACAAACTTGAGACTTTGTTTTGTTAGGAATAGACTGGGGTTAAATTATTATCCCTTTGTATGAAATGGTCTATAAAATGGTCATAAAAGCAATCAGAGTTTCATCAGTTTGACGCAAACATAACCGAAAGATAACATTAAAAATTTGGATATTAGATATCAGCACTATCATGGCTATCGACCTTAAAACACTATTTACAAACAATACTTATATTAAGAATTATTATTACACAAAGGATCCCACATGGGTAACTATAACTAATTGTTTCCTTGCACATGGGTAACTATAACTAATCCTTTCCTTGCACATGGGTAATTATAACTAATCCTTTCCTTGCACATGGGTAATTATAACTAATCCTTTCCTTTTATTACACTTACACTACTAACATCATTGAGTGAAACGACTTTATAAATTAAAAAAAAAGGTTACAGTAAATCAGAGAAAAACATAAAGAGAAACATCTTCAATAGGTGTAATTTTTTATTAGCTCTTAGAAGTGTGGCATGGAATGATGCACCTGTTATAAGCCGACAATTAGTCAAATTTTGTTGACTTCACTGTTAGAGATTGAGAAGAAAAACAAAGCCCAATTTATGAATATAGCAAGAATACTTTATAAGTAAAAAATTCGAAGTACAATGTATTTACACAGGCCGTATCACGTTAACAAGTGTACATCCTATTTCCCTAATACCTACCTTCTACTACCTATTTATGCCTTTTCTCTCTCTCTCTTGTTTCGACATGAAATTTTGGATGTCACTTCACGCTGTCAACTTCTACCACTAAACCTCAACCACTTGCATGCCAAGTAGGACCTTTCGTCAACAATAGATAAACATAACTTATTATTGAATAGTTCTATTCAATCATAATTCAGAAACTAGGAATCTCAAATGCAAAGCTCTTGAAAATGTCTGAAGATTTTGTTGTTTGTATAGGACAGTTACGTCATTTGATTAAATACCTGTAGGTTTATAGAACATGTTTGATTAAATACATATAGGTCTATAGAACATGTTTGATTAAATACATATAGGTCTATAGAACATGTTTGATTAAATACCTGTAGGTCTATAGAACATGTTTGATTAAATACCTATAGGTCTATAGAACATGTTTGATTAAGTAACCATAGGTCTATAGAACATGTTTGATTAAATACCTATAGGTCTATAGAACGTATCTGATTAAGTACCTATAGGCCTGTAGAACATGTTCAATTAAAATACCTATAGGTCTGTAGAACATGTTTGATTAAATACCTATAGGTCTATAGAACATGTTTGATTAAGTACGTATAAGTCTATAGAACATCTTTGATCACGTACCTATAGGTCTATAGAACGTGTCTGATTAAGTACCTATAGGTCTATAGAACATGTTTGATTAAATACCTATATGTGTATAAAACGTGTATGGTTAAGTACCTATAGGTCTATAGAATGTGTTTGATTAAGCACCTATAGGTCTGTAGAACATGTTTGATTAAGTACCTATAGGTCTATATAATGTGTTTGATTAAGTACCTATAGGTCTATAGAATGTGTTTGATTAAATACCTATATGTGTATAAAACGTGTATGGTTAAGTACCTATAGGTCTATAGAATGTGTTTGATTAAATACCTATATGTGTATAAAACGTGTATGGTTAAGTACCTATAGGTCTATAGAACGTGTCTGATTAAGTACCTATAGGTCTATAGAACATGTTTGATTAAATACCTATATGTGTATAAAACGTGTATGGTTAAGTACCTATAGGTCTATAGAATGTGTTTGATTAAGCACCTATAGGTCTGTAGAACATGTTTGATTAAGTACCTATAGGTCTATAGAATGTGTTTGATTAAGCACCTATAGGTCTATAGAATGTGTTTGATTAAGCACCTATAGGTCTATAGAATGTGTTTGATTAAGCACCTATAAGTCTAGAGAACACAATAATAATAAGCTACTGTACGTTTTATGTTATAGACAGTGTAAAATACATAAGAAACAAAGAGTATATTGATGTACAAGCTACCTGTTTTACTGAAGACCATCACGACAGACGTTTTGGTCACTTGAGTTTTTCCTGTCCAGTCTGAGGTCTTGATAAAGCATGCAAAGCCCATTACATATGTCGATGTAAAGAATGAAGATTTTTAATTTTCTTAGTTATTGTTTTTTTTTCTTCTTTTAAGCAAATAAGACTAAGTAATAAAAGTCCTAGCAAAGATTTAGGATAGATCAGTCTATGGTCACAACTGCAATTAGGACAAGCTACAGTAAGCAGAGTATCCCTCAGAGAACCAATAAGGTGGTATCAGGAAACTATGATCAAACTTAATTTATCTAGGTTTTAGATATTTACAAATTTGGGTTACCGATCTTTCAGACAATCTTTCCAATATGTACGTATCTACACATCTAAATGATTAATACCAGAAGAGTAGTATTGCACGAGGCTGGTCTCACGATTCGCAATTTTAAGCATTAAAACAGCGTTTCGTCATTATAATGATTACATGTTTCCACGAGCAAAACATTAATCATAAATATTCCTTTCTGCTCTTTTCTGTATTTTTTTTTTCTTACGAGCGATTTTTTGCGTGCACACTGGGGTGTTATCAGGCATGGGTAACACGTGTCAAAAAGGTGTCGCGTTGTGCTTGATACTATCTCGCTGCTGAGCGCTGTTTAGCTAGAAAATTACCAACCAGCAAAGCTTCTCGTCCAGGGATCGTGGCCTCCGCCACATTCAGTAAAACGAGAAAAATTAGAACGCAGGAGAAAAGGTGTCGCTTGAAACTGGTTACAGATATAATCTTGAACAACTCTAAATTTTTTCTTGAAGCTCTAGTACTCAAAACACACACACATACACACAGTCTCTCTCTTTCTCTCTCTCTCTCTCTCACACACACACACATACACACAGTCTCTCTCTTTCTCTCTCTCTCTCTCACACACACACACACACACACACTTTCTCTCTTACACACAGATATATTACAACAATACCCAGTTTCTATCTGTCCTGAAAATGCGCGCACTTCATTTTAACGGATGTAAATATACTTTTTTTAGCAGACATTTCGTACAACAACATATTAGAAGTTTTGTAAAAGGGTCTAACGTTAGGTCTTAGCGTAACATTATAAGTTTATTCATCGATAGTATTAGGTACGGTAAAGTGTAGCCTTAACTAAACTAAAGCATGATGATTGCACTTATGATTGCATCATTATGTAATTGGTCACTCTCTCATAACATTCTTTCAACTCGAACTTACATACATTACCCAATTGGCCAGAAAATGGATGATGCAGCATCTTCTGGGCAAAGTGGGTGTTATCTTATATATTCCAAAGACAAAAACACAAGTCAATGCCAGAACTGAGAAACGTACACTAGATAAAGTGTTAACTTATCTCTTTATCTAATACAGGCTGCATTTAATAAAGGCATTAGTCTTAAGACAAGTGGACTTGTAGATTTCAATGTGTGTGTGCGATGAGAATTATTTTATGTTATTCTAGAAATCCCGTAGTACTCTTGCAATAAAGATACTAATTTGATCGCAAATGTTTTGCGGATCTCTGTTAGTGTATATATATATCTCATAATCGATCTGCTGGAAACACGCTATTAAGATAATTTTATTTTTTTACATTTCAATACAATTTTCTTTATTTATATTCAGCTACTTCATGGCATTCCAGTCTAACTCTTATCAGAGTCTCTCAGAATGATAAATATTCTGTATTAGCCCATTAATGCAAGCTAATTGAACTGGTTGGATTACACACACATACATATGGGTGTGAACTTCACGAACGTATTTAATATATAATATATTCAAAGTACCGCCAGGTTTGAATTATCATTTGTTTTTATTCCGGTTTTTGGTTGGTTGGTAGCAATTTTGCACCTTTACTGCTGTTATTCAGCCAACGGCTTTTACAGTATTAAATATACGGGAGGCAATCGAAGTCTTGCACTCTTTTACATTAACATGTAAGTCTGGTTACTACATATATTTAAAGGTGGTTGATCGGGTGCTCCATGCGTAATGTGGATATTAAGGTGTTGTTTAAGTACAATATAAGGTGTTGTTTAAGTATAATATTACATCAGTATTTTTGTACTACTATCAACACAATATATGATATTTAATTGGTTACTACCATGTTTGTATTATTCGGTCTGGGAGAGCTTTTTTTTTTGAATTATTAAAATATTTAGGTGGTTTTTTTTTCTTTTTGTTTGGGGGGTGGGCGGTGACTTCGATTTCATACGACATTCAATATATTAGGGAGGTTGTAAATACAGTGTTTGTTTCGCACTGTAGTATGCTATCAGTAATATGTATGGTACTACCATAACCACAAGTGATCATAGACAGTGAATGGTAATATGACATGGGACGTTGTGAGGTTGAGCAGCCTTGTCACAACCCCTTTATTGTTGTAAGCTTACTAGTTCTCCACCCGCAGTTAGCAGATAATGATGAGACACGGTATCCTCCAACGCTTCTTGTGTGCTATTACTGCTGGATCTACATGTTTACTTTAAAGAAAATACCACATTTAAAATAACCATGTCTTTAAGAACACTTCCCTCAATAAATCGTATAATTCTCGAAGCGCCTCTGGTGAAATTTGGTTCCCCCCTATAAAAAGTAGTTATTTGAAAGATATAATCATTTTAAATGCAGGGTTTCTTTTATAACCGCCCTGTACCCTTTGGTAGATTTTGGAGACGTGTAATTCCGCTATTTTTTTTTACTCGCTATTGATGATTTTGTGTATTCATCAATGTTTCGGGATGCTGACTCAAATTCATTACTCATTTACAATTGATGCTTCTTTGTTTTTTAATGTTTACTATATATTTCTGCACTGGATAATTTTAATTCCTTGGCTCAGTTTTTTAAATTGTATAAAGCGAAAAGTAGCGATACACTATTTAGCAGTTTTAACTAACAGTCAAGTCCAGTTTTATTTGTTACATAAAGAGTTCATATTGACATCAAACCAACAATAAAGGTAAATAATTATAAAATCTATTATTGAAATATAAAATCTCATAAAACATAAATTAAAATAGATAATAAAGAGATAAATGATTCAATCCAATCAAATTATTATATTTATTCGCTGAATTCTCAATATTCTTTAAGACGAAGTCGTAATTACAAATTATACAGTTTCAAAAAGATACGCATAAAAAACTGGTTCCTTCAATTCACCAAACTGTTCAAAATACATTTACAAAAAATGTAGTATTTTATAGGAGTTTGAGTGGAATATTTTACACGCTATTTATATCGACATTCTAGATTTAAGTTTTTTCTTATTGATCAACATAACTCCATATGTCTCCTATTACACAACTGTCATCTGCTTACTATAACGAACGTAGCATGTATGTCATTATCTATGTATATAACCAAAACTCCTGTGCTATCTACTGAACGGCACTACAAACGAATATCCACAAAGAATTTCACACTTTGAATATTCAAGATTCAGACAATTAGAAAAATAACTGTGGTATGTGCAACAACCATTTCTTTATAATATAACACGATTTTAAATGAAAGTACTCTACTCACAACAAGAACACGACTTTCACTAGGACTGTACACGAGGGTTTGATTATATCTTTATTGATGTAACTGAGAAACTGGAGTTCTTAAAAAAGCTATTTTTTTCAATAAGCAGTACCCCCTTTTAATAAATAAAAACATTACAGTTTATGTCAGGAAAATTTATGAAAAATTTGAGCTCTGTACATTGAATCATTTTGATGCAATGAGTTGCATATAACTAAAGAGCACAAGCCGAACACTTTTCCCATGTAGTACTTTCCAGAAAAAATCCTTTTTTAAAAATGTTCACTTTTTTTTTCTTTTACTGAGGT
>NW_013665801.1:709700-717296 GCF_000517525.1 Limulus polyphemus | reverse complement strand
TTGAATCATTTTGATGCAATTGAGTTTGCATATAACTAAAGAGCACAAGCCGAACACTTTTCCCATGTAGTACTTCCCAAGAAAAAATTACCTTTTTTAAAAATGTTCACTTTTTTTTCTTTTACTGAGGTATGAATACTACGATTAGTAATTACTAACACAAACAGACGCCCGTAGGGCGTCGTTTCTGCTAGTATACCAAATTTACGACTAGCGAATTTTTAAATATTTATGTATATGTATAGTTGTCTTTAAATATATATTTGTAACACATATATATATATATATATATATATATTAGTCCATATGTTTGACCCTCAATAATAATATGATAAGTTATGTTATTCAAAGTACGTGTTCCATAAAAATAAATTGGAATATAATAACCCTAAAAAGGAAAACAAAAAGAGTTGTAAAGCACAAAAACTATACTTTGTCTTCGGAATCATGATTTAGTAATGTTGTTAACTTCTATTATTTGAATTTTAAACTAGTACACAAGTTTAAGAGAATGAAATCAATAGACTTTTCTGGCATATTGAGGTTATCAAAACTAGTTGCTTGTTTAATACTGTTTCTATTATGTGAATGACGTTCGATTATATTCCAGTTGATCATATAAGATCCTGAAAGAAAGAACAGTTGTTGTTGTTTTTTCTATGTTAAACTAATTTTACTCATTTTAACTGCGCATGTATGTGGATACATTTCGCTCTCTGAAGGAACGCATATCACAATGAGATTTATTCAGGACCTAACTAGCGAAGACAAAGTTGTATTGTTTCGTTTCTAACTTCATGGCTAGATGTATCAAACGTTCGCGCCACAGGGGGTGAAGTAGTGGACGCCTTATGTTTGACCTTTAAACTTTCTCTCGGGTTAATAGCTTTTTCCCATTGGTCTGGGCCACAAAACCCTAAGGCAGACGTGACGTGGTTTTAAAAATGAAGGCACTTTACACCATAACAAAATTACGCACTAGTGAAGCTGGACTGCTTCAATTGGTAACAATTGTTTGAAGTAGGTCACGCGACCAGAGGGTATACACGTTTTGTAAAATTCAGTTTATCCTAACAACAAACTGAATTCAAATATCCATCAATGTTTTTAATGTGGTGTTTTAAGACTTGAAAGTGGGTCTCTAAACATTAACCTAGAGGCAAATTTTGCGCAAGTCACGTTATTTTCCCTTCTTTTTTACTAGTTATTTTTCTTGACATAGTGCCTTCATTTTCAGCGTTCCTGTCGATATCAAAACCTTCATGTTTGATGGTAAAAAAAAATATCATTTCTACTTTTTCGCACAGAGGAATAATGATGCGATATTATCTTTTAACAAAGTAAAAAAATCTCCGTACAACTTGTGTAACTTTCAGTAGAGAAGTTCGTACTGAAATATTTATGTAATATACGTTTGTTTGAAGTTAAGCACAAAGCTACACAATGGGTCATCTGTTCTCTGCCCACCACGAGTATCGAAACCCGGTTTCTAGCGCTGTAAGCCCGCAGACATACCGCTGTGCATGGAATATACTTTTATCCAAAATCGAATCATTTTATATTGAATAAACCATGCATTATCTTAAATTAAGGTCAAAATTACACGAGTACAGAGTAGAAACTGATGCATACAGTGAGATTTACTTAAGTCATCTTTTTTCTAAAGAAATACACTTAAAATAATTTCACCTTAACTAATCAAAAAAATATATTTGGTTAAAAATTAAAATAAATGAAAAGACAAGGTTAAAACATAAAAAACAAGAAAAAAAAACGTTTAGCCAGTATTGACCAGGGTTTTGTGAAAGTGTACCAAATGGTGTCAGGAGAACACTGGCGAAACTTTGTTTTTAACTTTTTTTGTTTATGAATTTGTAAAATTGGAACTCTAATGTTTTCAGTAACTAATTTTCTTTAATGTGTTACATTATTATGTGATACAGGGCCTAATATGGTATTATCTTTGGGATTTTGATAGGATATTTTCCTATATTGAAAAAGAGTACCGTAAAATACAACAAAAAACAGGTAGCAATTAATACTTAGTTTCGATCAAAGCAAGCTACCTGCTTCAAGCGAAACTAAAAATCTTAATAACAATCTCTATAGCTAATTAAATATACCTTCCTTACGTTTCTATTTATAAAACTTAGAATGCATTGTTTCATCATTTGGGTACCCTCATTGTTAATGGTATTTTCGGCCGTAAACCCAATAATATCTCACGAGGCCCGATTGACGTAAGATACTTAGATTAGTCTTAAATACATATATTAAGCTAACAATGCCAAACAATCTTTATGATAAAAGTACAACAATAAATCAAATAAAAATTAAAATAGAAATTAATGACATTAGTTATATATATAGTATAACCAATACTGTTAATGAAAGTAACAATAAATTAATTATATTGAATACCTTACTTAGGGAACACAGAAACGCCAGCTGTCGACTTGGTTTGGTTTGTTTTGAATTTTGTGTAAAGCTACACGACGGCTATCTGCGCTAGCCATCCATAATATAGCACTGATAGACTAGAGGGTAGGCAGCTAGTCAACACCACCCACCGCCAACTCTTGGGCTACTCTGTTACCAACCAATAGGATGATTTGCCATCACATTATAACGGTCCCATGGCTGAAAGGGTGAACATGTTCGGTGACGGAGATTCGAACCTTCAACCCGCAAATTGCAAGTCGAGCGCCCTAACCATGCTGTTGGCTTGAACTACTGTCGTAGAAGGAATTTGTATGGAAAAATGCAAACTCAGTATAACATGCCTCTTTACTCTCCAATTCTTGCTAGCCCTTCTTTTTACCAAAGAACACTCATTAAGTCACCCCTCAGAGGCGAGTGACATCTGTATTCGACACATGTTAATGTTTAAAACTATGTTGAATTTGTAGCAGGAATTTTTCAGTAGTACAAAAAAACAACAAAACTAATGTTTATTAGAATACAAAATATGAGTTTTATTTTAAATATGTATATAAACTAAGCACTGAAGGATGATACTTAATATCCCACCAGTGGCACAGCGGTATGTCTGCGGACTTATCTGCTAGAAACCGGGTTTCGATACCAGTTGTGGGCAGAGCACAGATAGTCCTTTGTGTAACTTTGGGCTTAAATAACAAAACAACAACTATAGGATACAAAATGATAATATTTGAAATGACCTTAAAAATGTAACGTTGTTAAATAAAATACAAAGAAGAGAACATGCTAACTATAATACGTAGTAAGTCTAAAAACTTGTTTTAGGATTTATTTGCAGTAATTGTGTGTGTGTGGGTGGGGGGGGGGTCCGTAAAACTCACCCAATCAAAAACAAATTGCATCGTGAATTTAACATTTTTTCCCCTGTATTTTAGCAAAAAACTGAAATATTACTAGAAAATAAACATTTGTGCAGTAATATTAACGCACATTTCGGAATTCATGTAGCATTCTAGAGTTTTCCATACACGTAGTATACTAGAGGGTCTTTCTATGCAGGGCTGAGTACATTACAGTAAAACGATTTTAATATGCAAATCAAGAAACAACGTGACAATCACAGCTGATATAAATCTAAATCAAAGTAAAAGCATGCCAATTGTCTCAGACAGCGATAACTATACTGTGGCTAGGCTGACAACCACATCTCCTCCATCTAACTGTGGTAATGGTAGAGTGGTGGTTTCCAAAATGTTGTGCGTGGACCATTGGTGATCATAGAGGGTTCTCCAGGTGGTCGGCGGACTGGTCCAAAATGCAAGTCACTGATGATTTTTGTTGTTTTTTTTTATTTTCGGTGGCAAGCGAAAGCGGGTGGAGGAGGATAATAGGTGGTTCGAGGGGTGTTTTGCCCCACCGAAGTGGTCCTCGGACGAATACGTTTGAGAACCATTGTGGTGGAGTATATCAGTAGATGAAATTAATTTCAATTTAGCACTATTTCTTTACATTGAGGTAGTATATGGGGGTTATGGATTTTTCTCTTTGTTATCTTCAGTATTTGGATTCTCCCGAGAACTAAATAGTCCTTCACTTACAAACAACCTTGCTGGGCTATTAAAGCTAGCAAACTAACGCGTGATCAAACTGTAATGGTTGAAGGATGACGAAGGGAAACAGAAAGAATGTGTTTTACACAAACATAAGGGTTAGACGTTGCAATAAAAACTACACCAAAACAATGAGTCATAATCTCAATAACCAGTTTATTACCTGATGTTGAGTCTACAAACTCCACTATTTCTGCTCATCTATCTTATTGGTTTTATTCACTTAAATGATCCGAGGGTTTCATGTTTTTTTATTATTATAAGAAACCGATTCTGGTAAAAAAAAAATTATCGTTCGATGTTTAAAGAAACTTCACCTAAATTCACGAATTTAAGTAGACGCTGTGAGCCTTTGATGGTTAATACTTTGAAGATAAATTTATAAACTAGTCTCAAAAAGTGTAATCAGAGTCGCACAGTCTTTGTCGCATTTGCGTTGCAGTTGATTTTGATGTTCTTTCGTTTCCACTTTTCCTGCGCATTTGATCACAAATGGAGAGAGAAACAGCTGTTGAAATTTGTTAGCTTGGTATTACAATTAAGTAAAACAAAATAATGCATGCGTTCATGTATAAAATAATAATGCACTGAAAGAAAATAACGAACGCTTTAAGTAGTTACAGGTGCACGCGCTAACGTTTACCACCTGGTGTTCTCCAGCGACGATATTGTTCGCATTAATGAGCAGTGATAATGAAGCAGACGACTTGAAGAAATAAAGGTCTGAGACTCGAGGAATTGTAGAACATTGTACACTTCAGTCAGCTAAACCAAATATTAATATTACTTTTGTAAGCTATTTCTCAGCTCTCCATTTACACGGGCAAAAGTTTTTTTAAAAATGTATATGTTTATAGTTTATACTTTCAACGTGTTGTCCTCGATTTCTTCTCATTAGATTTTAAGCAGGCTGTCCACCCGCTGGCGATTACATGCACATATAACTAGTTTAAATTCTAAATTCTAATAAAAGTGACAGGGTTGCATAACGAAAGGCTACGCACGCGTAGGTTGTTGCCATGGGAGTGGATGTAATGTGGTCGAGGAGTGGCACATAAATGTAAGTTATAGAATGAAATTGGAGAAATTTTGGGAAGATGAACGCGTTATTGAAAAAAATTGGAATTGCGTGAGACAAGTTGATCACAATAATAAAATTATTAGGGCTAACGAAAAACAATAACATAGCTTAAAACTGGAGATTCAAATATCCCCAGTTTTCTGATAGATTTTACACTGCATAGCTGAATTTGGTTTTGGTTTTCTGAATAACTATATCTCACCGTACTTAACTATATCTATAACTATATCCCACCGTACTTAACTATATCCCGCCGTACTTAACTATATCTATAACTATATCCCGCCGTACTTAACTATATCTATAACTATATCCCGCCGTACTGAACTATATCTATAACTATATCCCACCGTACTTAACTATATCTATAACTATATCCCGCCGTACTTAACTATATCTATAACTATATCCCACCGTACTGAACGTGTAATTTATGTGCTAAAGTGGAAATAAATTGCTCAAGTCAATTCGAAGGAGGCGCCCCCTAGTGGCACAGCGGCATGCCTGCGGACTTATAACGTTAGAAATTGGTGGTGGGCAGAGCACAGATAGCCCTTCGTGTAGCTTTGCGTTTATCTGCAAACAAACAAACAGTCGAAGGAGGAGTTAACATTTTGTGCAATTAAGTTAACAAAACAGTCGTTTTGGTTAAGATTTTTATGATTTCGGTTTTACCGTATTGACAAATTGACTATCTGCTCGACTTAATTGCTTATTGTAATACTTTTATAGTAATATACAACTTGAAATTTTCAGCTGTTTAGGACAGTTCATTAAAAATTGCTTATATATCGCACTGTCATAAGAAAATATTTTCTCGTCCTTTTTTCATTATTTAAGTTTGGAAAACAGACAAGCACTTTGTTTGTTTGAAGTTAAGCACAAAGCTACACAATGGGCTATCTGTGCTCTGCCCACCACGGGTATCGAAACCAGGTTTCTAGTGTTGTAATACCGTTGTGCCACTGAGGGGCAATAGGCAAACAGTTTGTTTGTTTGAAGTTAAGCACAAAGCTACACAATGGGCTATCTGTGCTCTGCCCACCACGGGTATCGAAACCAGGTTTCTAGTGTTGTAATACCGCTGTGCCACTGGGGGGCAATAGGCAAGCAGATGGTAACAAAGCTGCGGTACCTATTAATTTAGAAATCGCGTAGGGTAAAGAAAAGATAAGTAAAAAACCTAATCATAACCCGGGCATGTTTGGAAATTCACATCTGAAAAACGCTCGAGTTATTGTTATTTTTTTAGTTTTGTGAAGTAGTTTAACATTAAAACATATTCAACAAACCTTGTTTACAATCAGAACAGATAAGTAGTTGAAGGCGCTGCAAGAACAGAGAAATTAAAGGTTAATGTTTCAGTTAATTGAATGTCATTCAACTGGACCTTCCCGAAACGTTGCGTAAACAATTTATAATGAGCTAAAAATCACTGGAATGTTTGCTGATATTGATTAAAAATAGGTAGGAATGTATTCAGCTAAGAAAAATTCAAAACAAGCAGCCTTATTTTTTTATTTCATTTACATGCAGGTAGGAATTATCTAAGAAAGAAGAGTCCCCCGCTGGGACACCGGTAAGTCTTCGGATTTACACTGCTAAAATCAGGGGTTCGATTCCCCCTTGGGGGATACAGCAGATAGCTATAAGAAAAACACAAACACATACGAAAGAAGATAAATTAACATTGCAGGTAGTTAGGTAACACTGATTTTACTCATAATATCAGAATTTGACTACGCAAAAATCAGCAAAGAAGGAATACTAAAAACTAGGTGGGAGAATAAGTTTGAAATACAATCCAGGAGCTACCATTACACTTCCGAAACATATCATTACGTAAGTGGATCACGGAACTTCATGAACACTGATTTCAATATACTAATCCGGGAGCTACAATTACACTACCGAAACATATCATTACGTAAGTGGATCACGGAACTTCATGAACACTGATTTCAATATACTAATCCGGGAGCTACGATTACACTTCCGAAACATATCATTACGTAAGTGGATCACGGAACTTCATAACACTGATTTCATTATACTAATCCGGGAGCTACGATTACATTACCGAAACATGTCATTACGTAAGTGGATCACGGAACTTCATGAACACTGATTTCAATATACTAATCCGGGAGCTACGATTACATTACCGAAACATGTCATTACGTAAGTGGATCACGGAACTTCATGAACACTGATTTCAGCATACTAATCCGGGAGCTACGATTACATTACCGAAACATGTCATTACGTAAGTGGATCACGGGACTACACTACCAAAACATGTCATTACCTAAGTGGATCATGGGACTACACTACCAAAACATGTCATTACGTAAGTGGATCACGGGACTACACTACCAAAACATGTCATTACGTAAGTGGATCACGGGACTACACTACCAAAACATGTCATTACGTAAGTGGATCACGGGACTACACTACCAA
>NW_013665801.1:705897-708818 GCF_000517525.1 Limulus polyphemus | reverse complement strand
GTTACGTAAGTGGATCACGGGAATTCCAGAACACTGATTCAAAACCAATCTGTGCACCATCTAACACCCTGTCCCCATTTTAATTGCCTATAATGATAGAATAACAAACTCCCGTGCTCGTGCAATACTGGCTGCAAAATATCTTTGACTAGGGGGAAGAGGTATGTAAGTGTTCGTTATTTATTTTGTAAAATGTGCACGGGGTGAGTTATCTAGTCTTTTATTTTTTTTCACATGAATCCAAAAAATAGAAACGTTGCTGTTACTAAAGCACTTAGAACATAGCCATCAGATGGCGCTAAAATAAAGTATAAAATTTTTTATATATCAACCTTACACGAAAGTCAGTTTTCATCGGTGTTACTCCATAATACTTTTCTTATTTTTATACATATTTTTTATATATGTTTCCAAGATTAGCCATGCATATCTTTTGAGTCTGCACTATCTTGCATACTAAATAAGTATTATAAACACACACACACACACACAAAATAAAACAAAAAAACCCTGGAGTCTTCTTATGCTAGTTTAATACGGTTTTAATGCAGATTTACTTAAAAAACACACACAGCCATTATTTTCCAATCAATAAGTTCAATACATTTAAATCACCGTAAAAGTTCAGGATTATATTTGAAAAATCAAATTTGTTATTATGAAACAAACCTGAACGACACCTTTTGCTACACATGGCTAAAACAACCATGCCAGAGGTTCAGGTATAGCCATCTTTAATATAGAGTTGACGGCCAGAGGGAGGACAAGCAGTTAACATTTTGTGCCGTCTACAAGGCTACTATTAACCAAACAGCAGGTCTGACTGTTAAGATCATAAAAGCTGAAAGTATGGAGCGTGATGAATGACATATTGCTGCTCGAACCTTGGGCCTTTTGATCCACAAACCGACACGTTAACCACTATGCCACACCTGGCCCAATTAAAAACTCAGAAGCACCAATTACAGTTTTCTTAAATGCTCAACATTCATTCAGACTACATGCAGAAGAAAAGAAAAATTGATGCGTCTATTCAACCATAAAGATCAAACTGTTTATAGTAATAATAATAACAAGTCTCGACCACCAGGGGTGCACCGTAGGAATAAAAATACACACAGATAAACCCTGCACCGTAGGGATAAATATACACGCAGGGTTTACCTTCATAAATATTTCAATAATAGCTGTGTTTAAGCGAACAAAAGTACGATACACATAAATATCCATGACAACCAAGAATGATTAAGGTTATGGCTACTGGGAAAAGAGGGAAATGGGGAGAGGGCTACATGTCACCAGTTCATCAAGTAACTTTATTATGTAACCCTAGACAGGATAGGCTCACATGTTCCAAACCTGGGAAGCATAAATTACTGGTAGGAACATCTGTCGTGAAAACTTAAGTCCTGATCATACAAAGCTCCACATATCACAATTAAAACAGTCAATTTGTGGTTCTCTGTAACGAGATTAATAAGGTGAACGTGCAGGTTTAAGTGGTTTCTTTGCTTTAGCCCAAAAGCTACACATGGGCAACCTGCACTCTGTTCACCGCAAGGAATCGAACCCCATATTTTAGCGCTGTAACTCCGTAAGCTTACAGCTGACCTCCCGGGAGACATCTAAGTGAAAATATCACTTTGGTTCTATGCTATTCAGGAACATTGTTTTTCGTAAGTTTTTTGTGATGAGCCTTTGATATTGCACGGTTAACAGAAAGTGCACACGTTCTTAAAGAATGTTTTACATACCACCAAGAACCAAGCATCTTACACGTATTTCTTTATAATAAGTCATATAAATATTCTTTACTGATTTCAAATTACTATCTGGCATTGTAAACAAATTTTAAGGAAATCTAATAAAAAAAACTCAAAATTTCATTCCGAAAGAAATATTTTCGAGTAAAAATTGCTTCACAACCTTATTACATGGAAATATACAACACTTAGTTTAAAAAAGTCACAATCGCTTGTTAGAAAATCAACCGACGAAAATATTAGATAGAATAAGGAAATAAACGATATGTAAGGTAGAAAAAAGTTTTACTTAGGAACATTATGTTTGTTTGTTTGAAGTTAAGCACAAAGCTATACAATGGGCTATCTGTGCTCTGCCCACCACGGGTATCGAAACCAGGATTCTAGGGTTGTAAGTCGGCGGACATACAGGTGTACCACTGAGAGGCCAAACAAAAGCAAGAGTCATGTGACATTATGTTTTAAACCACACTACCAATGGTAATTATATATTTGTTTCTATTACAACATGCAGTATTACAACACTCAATAGTAATTGGTGGGATTAGTTGTCTGTCTTTTCCAAGTGGTCCTAAACGTTTTGTGAAAAATAACCAATAAAAAAAACCCAATTTGAACCAAAACAAAAATATGTATTTTTTAAGTTTTCATAGAAATATGTTAACAATAAAAATTGGAGTGAAGGATACAGTCTAGTAGCCAGAGTATGACAAGTGTGAAGCTCTTTTACCACAATCACGTGACCTTTTTGCTTATGTTAGCAAGCAGCTAACAAATAAATAATATCAAGCAAACACTAAGAGGGCAGCTTATTGTAAGTCAAAATATCTTAGATACAAATGAGTGATAGTTATAATTAGTGGAAATAATTTAAAGGCTTAATTAAAGATTTACTTAATTACTTTTTACAAATGAACACTTTTATGCTTTTTACCGCTACCAGTTAGGTGTTGAATTTTATTTTTACTTTATTTTATTATTCCCCCTTCACTTTACAAAGTTCACTAGCGTGCCAGCTATAAGTTTACAGACTATCAACGCTAAGATCCGAGATTCGATTATGTAGCTTTGCGCTAAAACAACGACCATCCACTAAAAATGGCCCGGTGGTTAGGGCGATTGACTCGCAATCTGAGGGTCGCAGGTTCGAATCCCCGT
>NW_013665801.1:686976-704846 GCF_000517525.1 Limulus polyphemus | reverse complement strand
GCCTTCCCTCTAGTCTTACACTGCTAAATTAGGGACGGCTAGCGCAGATAGCCCTCGTGTAGCTTTGAGCGAAATTCAAAAACAAACAAACAAACAAACCACTAAAAATTTCTTTCAAAAATTACATGTTTATTTTTCAGTTAATCATTTAACCCACCTTCAACTGACATATCAAATCAAAACTGAATTAATGTTTTACAATGTACTTTTATAGTAAACTGTTATTATTCTAAAAATACCACTCTTCAGCATTTCAAATATCCAATGTTTTTCAATTGACGTATACTAGTAAGAAAGGCAATAATTAGAATGGTTGTAAGGAATTTTATATTTTGACTTAATCGGAATCAAGATGTTTTAATGAAAAAAATTTGGAGACAAAACGTTATTCATAAAAACTACTATTCTATTCATTTTAAATAATCTTTGAATTGTATTACGTTATATTTATGTAATTATTAGTTAATTACTTGGGAACCTCAGATTTATTTAATGCATTAATGAAATCTGTTTATAACACATAAATATGGCGGGAAAAGTGAGAAACCATTTCTGGAAACTATTTTCAAACTGGCTATTTGTTGCAAGTACTTAGTGGTGGATAAAGTAGGTTAAAGGGTAGAACTAATGCTATCGGTGAAATAATCCGTAATTGTCCTCTTTTCTTACGATTAAATGTATCTGAATCTTATCGGTTATCTGTAATATCAGTAACTGATACTACCATATGAGGCTATCCTTATTTCTCACACCTACACGATGTAGTTCATGAGGAATCTCATCGATGCCAAATAGTAAATCGAACTAAGAGAGATCTTGGTATTCGTGTTTATAGGCCGTTACGATCAGTCGTAAAACGTACCTTTTATGTGCCATTTACCTGTTCCATTCATTTACATATAAAATATCAAACAGCATTCCGCACTTCGGACTAATTATTATAAGACTAAGTTGCCTAAGTTTTTCCTTGAATACAAATATCATTTATAACTTAATGCATCAGACAGACAATACACATATATTATAATATAATATATTTATCATATATCTTTTATAGTACCGATTGCTCGGATTTGTTATTTTAGTATAAGGATTTAGGATGGCCAAAATCTCCCAAACAGACCAAACCTTCTGTAATATTATTGATATTACATCCGAAAATATTGCTAAAAGTGGAGGCACCCAATTGATGAATCAATGCGTTCTAATCATTATGAGTAAGAACGATGAATATCAAATAAACTATATTAATTACTAGGTTAATTTTCAGTTCTGTCCACTTAGGTAACGTACTTTTATCAAAAGTTAATGATAATAATTTTGACGGTTTTGCAGTTTGGATAACGTTATGATAATAGCAGAAGTTCGTGTAAATAAATGTTATAATATTACGATACTAGTGTTAATAACTCTATATACATCCGCTATTTTTGCTCAGAAAGACGCTACAAAGACTGCTGGCAATAAATAGTCAGAGTCCTTAAGAAAACACTGTGTCGGTTGTAGTTTTTTAAAAATCTTAGCCGAGAGGAAGGGAAGATTTACTCATTTCCATCTTAAATCCTTTGAGGCCCCTACCAGAATATGTTTGAATGCCGGTTTGATTTGGAAATACCATTATCTGGATACCGCTCTTGTGGTCACAATGTACCGGAAAAGGGTGGAAAGAGTGACTACAGATTAAGATTAATCCTTCTAGTCAGACTGGTCCCACCTCTTCCATAAGAATAAACTCACGAGAGAAAATTCCACAACATCCTCAATTTATTATCAAGTGAATGGTATCTTTATTACATGATGTGTGATGTATCCTACAGTAACAAATAATTAAAGGAGCCTCATGTTTTGAAATAGGCACAGCAACATTTGCACGTATAGATCAACTGTCGCAATGTTCTTTAAAAATTGTTATATTATGCTTTATGTTTCAAAGTTTTTCGGAAGAAAGATAAGATTAATTTCTAATTGCTGGTTGAGTATTCATTTGCCGAATTCTTTTATGCCCTTTTCATAAATTTAGTGTAAAATCTCAAAACTGAGTAAGATCATTTAAATATGAAACGACATGTATAATGGAACAGCCTGAAATATACATAACAATTGATTGTTTTGTTTAACTACAGTTCAAAACTAATAAATTGTTGTTTTATGAATTATCCATGTATTTCAAATATTATGTGATTAGCAAAAATTCGATGTGTTCAAATTTAAAGACTTCAATATACTTCTGAATATGTATCTATCTAAGCATATGTATGATATATATATGTGAACTTGGGCCGAGCTCAGACAAGTGGCTAGCATGCCGGACTGTGGAGTTGAGGATCCTTGATTCGCATCCCGTTAACGCGAAATACATCGCTCTCTGCTGTTTGGGATTGTAGGTGCATTATAAGAGTAATAGTCAAATCCCACTTTTCGGTTTAACAAGAGTAGCCCAAAAGTTGGCAGTAGGGTGATGTTGACTAGCTGTCTTCCCGTTAGTTTCATGGCCAGGTGATTAGGGCGTTTGACTGAGGGTCGCGGGTTCGAATCCCCGTTCCACCAAATATGCTCGCCCTTTCAGCCGTATGGGCGTTATAGTGTCACGATCAATCCCATTATTCATGGGTAAAAGAGTAGCCCAAGAGTGGGCAGTGGGTGGTGATGACTAGTTGCCTTCCCTCTAGTCTTTCACTGCTAAATTAGGGACGGCTAGCGCAGATAGCCCTCGTATAGCTTTGAGTGAAATACAACAAACAAACATGAAATTAGCACGGTGCACAGTGGCAAGTCATACGTATGCATATTTCAAGTTACATTTATTGCAATTTGATATATGAATACATTAGTTTCTATTCAATATAGTTCTAATGTGTGTGTGTGTCAGCACACGCGTATGCGTATCAAGTTACTCTGATTTTTCTGGTATTCATCATTTGAACTGGACATACAAATATATTCGCTTTGGTTCTTGTTTTCTGCACCCGAAACTGGATTATTTAGAAAGTTCTAGTATATTATTTTACTAAAATAAACTATTATTTTAGGTTGACATTTGTAATGTTTTAGATGCTCTAATACAGTGCAAGAATTTAGTGTTATTACCCTAGTATTTAATATGCCGGTCTGCATAGTAAAGGTCAAAAGATCGAACAGTTATGACGCATTAGAAAAGTGACCAGTCAATTACGTTGTTCGGTTCAAACAGTTGGACAAAGTTATTATGGTGGCGGGTGCTAACGGCTGGCTGCTCTCAATTTGGTCAGTAGCTCAAAATTAGTGACACTTATTACTTTATCCTAGGAGTTTCAAAATCTGGCCACTTAGTCCGTGTGTGGCATAAAATGCCATTCGGGTTAAACAATTACATTCTTTGAATGTTCCGTAACTATCTTTGACGTTTACAAAGCACCTGGGTCGTTATTTCGTGTACAGTAAACAAGCATAACACAAAAAGAATATTAATTTTCTGTAAAAATATTTTATAGTAATTTGCTTTCAATTGCGAGATCAGCCTGAGTTATCTTGTTTATGAGAGAATAATAAGAAGTGTTTTGATGTAAGTGAATGTAATTATATTATTTTTATAAAATTAGGTTATTGGTCAAAAGATGTGTCAGGGAGAATTGGAGAAACATCAGGTAAATTAATTCGGTCACGTTGTTTTTTAAAGAAATTAATTACAACAATAGTAGTTGAAGTGATATCTAGTGTTTCTGTGTTCCGTAAGTAAGGTATACAATATTATTTAATTATTTGTATTTTAATTAATAGTATTGGTTATACTATTTAATATATCGAATGTCATTACTTTTTAACTTTATATTTTGTTATCATACTTTTAACATAGGGATCGTTTTGCATTTACAGCTTAATATATATATTTAGTGCTAATCTAAATCTTCTAAGCTGGCTGAACCTGGTGAGATATGTATTGGGATTACGGCCGAAAATGTCGTTAACAGCAAGAGTACCCAACTGATGAAACAGTGCATTCTAATCTTCTATACTGATTGCCAGGTTGAATTTTAGTTTAGCTCTATGGAAATATCTTGCTCTGATCCTAAGCTAATGTCAAAAATTGTGATATAGTAGGTTATTGGGAATATCAAGCATAGGTTATACTAATAATTTTCGCTTATTATTTTATTTTTTTTGCAAGCTTTGGTCCTTGAAACTATCAGCTAGTTCTTGCCCGGTGAGTGGGCGAAGTCAGCCCGTCTACAGGTTGCTGTTTGAATATTCATGATCGACTCAAGGTAGTGAGAAAAACCAAGACCCCCAACATGGCCGTTCTTGACACACTTGCTTCATCAATAATCATATGAAACCTGCAGGTTATAAATTAAGCGGAGGGAAGTAACCTACGCAATATTCGATGTTTTGACTAAGTGGAATCAGTACAAGATATAAGTAACAGGTTTTGAAATAAACATGCGATGGGACGGCTACCAGCAGTGCCGTACACTACCCCATGACCTTGGGTATGAGCTTCAGTTCATTAGTAGAATCATGACAGGAACCTTTAATCTTGTTTGGCTCGTGAAGGAACAAGACATTTTCTATCTTCTAGCTTTTCATAAGGCCCGTAAGATCAACAGTCCCCCAGTGAAGGAAGGAGACAGTTTTTGAATAGATAATGTAAGCTTTTATTAGATATATATATGTGTGTGTGTGTGTATGTTCAGAAGGAAATTATACAAGTCTCCTTAGGAATGTCTATTGAATCGGAAAAAAAGAAAAACGTTTACCATGCACTTTAGATATGATGAATTTTCAAGGGCGCCCGCAGAAATTTTTCCATGGAGGGGCAAAGTTTTTCAGGGGGACAAAGTAGTGTGAAATTGTGGATTGAATGAAAAATTCATACACACACACACACATGCTGAATGAATAAAGAAAGATTATGTTTCTCATTTACCAGAAGGAGCAATTGCCCTCTTTGCCCGCCCCCTGCGGACGCCCATGTGAATTTTCTATCATTTTCTAACCAATTGATTGGATTATAAGGCAAAAAATAAAACTGTTTTAACAAAACTTTTACTAATTGGTGATAGCAGTGTACTTACTGAATGTCTTACCACTTGACCCTTTAGAAAAAATCTTATTGACATTTCACTCAGGCATTTAAAAAAAAGGAAAAAAACAAGTCAAACCATTAACTGACACAATATTTGTTCGTGTTTTTTCTTTTTTTTACCGTAACAAATGGCTATAGCTTTATTTGTTCGTGTTTTTTTCCGTAACAAATGGCTATAGCTCTATTTATTCGTTTTTTTTGTGTGTGTGTGTTTTTTTCGTAACAAATGGCTATAGTTTTGGGCTGGAGCAAAAAAAGCTAGAGTGGAGTTTATTAACAAATATAATTTACTATCTATTTCAAATTCTGTTTCAAAAATATAAGCGTATAATAGATATGTGCACAAAATGGCAGATACTTTGATTAATTACTTTAATAACTTTAATTATTACTTTCTTTTTACTTATACTTAATAGTTCAACATTATTAAAAAAAAGCATACCTCCTGGTGGCTCAGCGGTAAATCTAAAAGCTTATAACACTAAAACTCAGGTTTCGATACCCAAGGGGGCAGAGCACGGTTAGCCCATTATGTAGCTTTGCATTTAACAACAAGCACACAAACAAAAAAGTTTTGCCAAAACTTACTTCTTAAGCTCAAGTTAACAAGCATTTTAATAAAACTACTAATAAATAGGAGAAAAAAAAATATTATATAAACAAATTTCTGAAGAGTCGCGATGAATTGGTTAATAAAAAGTACGACTTATGAAAGATTTAATTACGTTCAAAAGCAAAGATTAGAAAACGAATTAAGATCAGAAGTTATAATAACAACAACAGCGTAAAGGTTATGTTAAGAGGGATAACAAAAGTAAGGATTTTGTTTCGCGAAATATAGATATTCATGTAAGGGGTAGATGTGAGCAACTAGATTAATGCGTTGAATATAATACATTGCTTCCAGAGTTAACGAGAACTCATCGAATTATATCGAAATCTATCAGAGATTTTGAAGTGTATGTTGCCTCTACTAACTGAATTAATGATTTAATTTTATTAACAAATATTTTAAACGGAAATATTTTCTGAAGAATAAAACACAAAATCTCAGTGATGTAACACACCAAAGAAGATTCGATCGACATGAAGCAGTAAGAATACGGCAGCACCGTGAATTGGATAGCTTTCCTCATACTGTTTTTCTTTCAGAGATCTCTGGTTTCGTAGATTTTCTGGGTTCAGAACCTCAATGCCCCAGTTTGATATTGAGGTATTTTACGCCTTACGACATTCTTGAGACATTTCACAATTACTCCTAAAATAAATCAATTTGAACGTACTGTACGTCAATAAAAACGTTTTTCTATATCTTTCTGATTCCTTACCTTAGCTTACATTTTCCGTACAAAGTCGAAGGTTACCAGAAGTAATCTACCCCCCATGATGTTTTACTTTACCTGCAAATAAAAAAATATGTAAATTTAAGGTCACCAACATTTCAGTTATTAGGCAATTTCATGTAATATATATATATATATATACCACCATTGGTGATTCATCGGTTACTAAGGAGGGACTTAAGAACTTTGATTTATTTTTCTATATGTTTGACTCAAATACCCGAAGGACGTCAGCAAACACGTCTCGTATTTTATAAAAGTTGACATCCAGTTCCTCTCTTCAGAAAGATCGATGTCTGATGCGATTCATGTATGCCTGCACACAGATAAAAAACAAATCAAGAACGCATGCCTGAAGGTTTTAAGTGATACTTAATAAAACCTATAAAATATCAACACGAAAGAGCACCTGTTAGAGATCGTTTTGCACGACGTTTGATAGTGGGATATTCAAGTAAAAATATATCGTAATAAACCAAAATTAAGAGAATTTTATTATCTGTATTCAAATAAATATGTGGCTTACTAAAGCCAAGATAGATACTTACTTAATCTATGTAGCCGAACATTAGGTTCTGTATTCAAATAAATATGTGGCTTACTAAAGCCAAGATAGATACTTATTTAATCTATGTAGCCGAACATTAGGTTTGGTTTGAATTTCGCACAAAGCTACACGAGGGTTATCTACGCTAGCCGCCCTTAATTTAGACAGGTCATCATCACCCACCTCCAACTCTTAGGCTACTCTTCTACCAACGAATAGTGGGGTTTACAGTCTCATTATCATGCCCCCACGGCTGAAAGGACGAGCATATTTGGGGAATGGAGAGTCGAACCCGCAACCAGCAGATTGCCGAGCCAGTCGAATATTGGAAAATGTTTCTTATTTTAGAGCAAGGGCATATATAAATTGTTAAATAACCTTCGAGTTTTGTGACATAGCGTATGCAGGATTTGATTTTTATGCCTCAGGTTCAGATGGAAATACATTAGATTGTATAAGGTAGGAATATTACAAAAATAGTAACAATATTCGTCACAGTTTCCGGTTTCTAAATAGGTAGAGTATATCAATAAATAACACTGCCTGTATGACGTGGGTGAGAAATAAAGCTAAATAGGTAGAGTATATCAATAAATAACACTGCCTGTATGACGTGCGTGAGAAATAAAACTAAATAGGTAGAGTATATCATAAAATAACACTGCCTGTATGACGTGGGTGAGAAATAAAACTAAATAGGTAGAGTATATCATAAAATAACACTGCCTGTATGACGTAGGTGAGAAATAAAGCTAAATAGGTAGAGTATATCAATAAATAACACTGCCTGTATGACGTAGGTGAGAAATAAAGCTAAATAGGTAGAGTATATCAATAAATAACACTGCCTGTATGACGTGGGTGAGAAATTAAGCTAAATAGGTAGAGTATATCAATAAATAACACTGCCTGTATGACGTGGGTGAGAAATTAAGCTAAATAGGTAGAGTATATCAATAAATAACAGTGCCTGTATGACGTGGGTGAGAAATTAAGCTAAATAAAATAGACGCACACACTAGTTTTGACTTCTACAAAATTACTTTTTATAAAATAAAGATTACTTAATCAATGCGTTTATTTTAGAAATGAAAACGTCGCAGATTTCATAAACTGAAAATCTTGAGAACCTGTTCTAACAATAATCAAGTGTTAGTAATACTTAGAGTTTTTTTATTTATTTATTGTAAAGCACAAAATTATACCACCACTGGTATTGAAATCCACTTTTTAGCGTTATAAGCCCGAAGACTTACCTCTGACTCATGGTGGGGGGCTATATGTTGTGCATGATGTGTTAAGTTATTTGTAGTTTTTGTTCATAATTGAATCATGAATCATTATTGGATATTCAGTATGTTAGAATAAGGCAACCTAAATGTAGACTCCTATTTAGGAATTTTCTTTGATTTTTCACTTTACCGACCAAAATCAAAGATGTGAAACACGAAACTGATGAACTAAGTAAAATATCTTAAGCTAAACTATTGTAACATCTAGAATTAATATTTCCTAAATATCACCTTTTTTTCTTTTTCAATTTGTTTTTCGCTATTATTATTAGCCCGCGTGGCGCCACCTGGATCACACAAGTAACTATGAGGTCATTGTTTAACCGGAAAGTCGTCTTCTGACAAAAAAAAAGCCACGTGGGTTGTAGAAACATTCGGAAACGGTTATCGTTTTTTTTTTTTTTCCTTTATTGACCGAAGCGTAACCTTTCTCATGAATCTTTCTGAGCAAACCACACCCATGTAAGTTATTGTCATATTGGTAATTGCCTCTTAATGATTTCCAGCTCATGTTTCTGATACACATGTTTAACTAGAAACGCCTCTTATCTCGTATATTCAGGGACGGAATATCGTCCAACGAATATGTATGTGATATGTTTTGAAAATCAGAAGATTTTTTTCTGCCTCATTAATAAGAGCTTTTGTGTTTGATTAATAGTTAAAACTATGAGAAAATCTAAAAGTGTGGTTGCCATAAGTTTCTCAAATAAAAGTTTATATATATAATATTCTAAAATTTTCATATTCATTTGTGTTGGGGGTTTTCGTTTTAAAGTACAGTACCATGTCTATATTTTGTGAACTCTGATACCAACCAATAATATTGAAAGAAACCTATAATTTCTGTAGGCAACTACATAATAATTGCTTCCTCGTTACTAGGTTACTTTTTGGTTTGTTTGTTTGTTTTTGAATTTCGCGCAAAGCTACACGAGGGCTATCTGCGCTAGCCGTCCCTAATTTAGCAGTGTAAGACTAGAGGGAAGGCAGCTAGTCAGTACCACCCACCACCATCTCTTGGGCTACTCTTTTACCAACGGATAGTGGGATTGACTGTCACATTATAACGCCCCCATGGCTGAAAGAGCGAGCATGTTTGGTGTGACGGGGATTCGAACCCGCGACCCTCAGATTGCGAATCGAGAGCCCTAACCACTTGGCCATGCCGGGTACTACTTTTTGGTTCCAAAATACTATTGAGAGCAAATATATACTGCATTTTTTTTATCTAATTTAGTTTTGGTTTTGTTCTTATGCTTTATTCCATGCGACCACTCCCACGAATTGCAAATTCCAAATAGGCTTTCTTCTCCTTATTGCATTTCTATAGCCGGTTACCTTCAATGTGACATACTTGTTCTTTGAAATACGATATGCCACATCAGTGACCATTTTTATCACTGCGCGTGAACCTTCCAATCATCTCAACTTTTAGAATATTCCTTTCTTTATCCTTCAATTATAGATCCGCGTCATGTTACTATTCAAGATCTCACTTTTGTTAGGGATGATATCATACCATCTATTTATTTTCTCACTGATTGAGTTTTTGTGCTAATTGAAATGTAAAGTTTTGTTGTTCTTGAACAGGTAAAGAAAATCTGTAGGTTCGTTCAACGACAAGAAAGTATTCGTGTTGTACAAGGGATTAGAGGGATTGGGTATTGCAACCAGTTCTTGAGGTTACAATTGGAAGATCAAATGCTATTCCGCAGCATTTTATACTATTATTTGTTGGAATGGACAAAGTTAAAACGTGATTACTAGACCTTCAAATACTGCTGTTCACCATTAATGCTAAAGATATAGATAACAGTTCAAATGTTTTGAGTTGGCTTTCTAAACAGCCTAAAAATTGCCTTTGCATTTTATTACACAAAAGCACTTGGTAAATATGTGTTGTCTACCTCTTGTTTAAGTAGACAGCTTTCCTTAAAAAGTCGCATTTTTCTATGTGGGGGTGTGTTTAGTTAGTGTTGATATTGTTTTCTTAGTGCAAAGCTACACATTGGGATACCTGCACTCTGTCCACCACCAACTCTTGGGCTACTCTTTTACCAACGGATAGTTGGATTGACTGTCACATTATAACGCCCCCATGGCTGAAAGGGCGAGCATGATTGGTGGGACGGGGATTCGAACCCACGACCCTCAGATTGCGAGTCGAGCGCTCTAACCACCTGGCCATTCCGGGCCCTGAAACAATTCAACTTCGTGTGAATCATTGTGTAGTTGGAACCAATGTTGTAAGCTCTGTTAAGGAGGTTTATTATAAGATTCTAGTTGAACAAATCTAGTACAAAGCTGTCGAAGTAAAAGTTTTTTTTTCGATAGACGGATATTGTAAGTTGATTATTCTAACGGTTACTTTGAATACCTTAGTCTCAATTTCGTATATAAATTATAGACATGGGTGCTGAGAATTAAGGTATTTCTGGGAATTAATTATATGTTCTTTGTAGCGAAAATGTACAAAAGTGTCATCGACCTACCTTCTGTGAAGGGTCAACTTGCATTCCTCAGGACAACTGTCTAGCCACAACCGCTCATAATGACAAAGAAGCGGGTTTGAAAAGGTCGGTTCTAGTAACGAACCCATTGATACACCCTCTATTTGGTCATAAAGTTGACCGATGAAAACAAAATGATTGTCTCTAAAGGCAGATTTGAGTAGTTGTTCAAGTTACTGCCAGTTGAAACTAGAGTGTAGGTCATTGTTTCTAGTTTATTAAGAGAAATTAGAACAGCTTAATCGAGCGGAATGTTTATGAAAATGTATTCAATGTCAAAACTGGCCATACATAATGATTTGCGTATGAAAACTTGAAAATTTTCTGAGCAGACGAGAAAGAGTCTTTAACTACACATGTTTTCATATTTAGAGAGCTTACAATGGAGATTAAGAACATGACAAGTTTGTAGCTGTGTAAACCGGAAAGAATGAGCCTAAGGGGTTTGTTGTTTTTATGTAATTTAGATAAGCCTTACATAAGACGTGAACGAGGCAAATTCAGAATGTTATAAAAGAATTTTACCCACATTTAAAATGATTTTGTTTTCAGATCTTATTTCCGAATTCGCGACTTCTTTAAAACTAAAGGTCTTCTGCTTACTCCTCTACTCTTATCGGTCGTCTAAAAGTACACTTGTGATGACTGTAAAGCTACATATATTAGCAAAACAAGACGCCAATTACAAATTTGTGCCTATTGAATATATAGGAGGTTTAAGCAGAACCGGTCAACCACTCCTAAGTCCATATTCTTCTCCCATTCATCATAAAATCAAATTAGTAAACACCCTTTATCTAGTGATAACTTCAAAAGACTGCCACAGAATTTTCAAACTACGAGCTTTTGGTCAAAGAAGGTATATGTATCTCAAACGAACATATAAGTCTAAATAATAATTTCAGCTCCCCTTGTTTTAATATATTCATTTTATTAAACTGTATTCTTAACTTTTATAAAATTGACTTATTCATTCCTCTATCTATATGTTGTATACATCTTTTTTCTCCTTATTAAATCTTATGTTGCTAATTGTTTTATATACATATGTATGTATACATGTCTATGTTGTATGTTTGTTTGTTTTTAATTATGCACAAAGCTACATAAGGGCTATCTGTGCTCTGCCCACCACGGGTATCGAAACCCGGTTTCCAGCGTTGTAAGTCCGCAGACATACCGCTGTGCCACTGGGGAGCTATGTTGTATGAAAATATTTTACATCACTGATGGTGGAATGTGTAAATACCGAAACGTCCGAATATTAAACATGTTGTTTTCCTTTACCGTGGTGATCCAGTTTTTAGAAGCTAGTGAACATTATAATCTTTAAGATATTTAATTATTAACGTGTTGATAGAACATTTAACGAAAAAAAAATAACAATAAGATTCTAATTTTCATAATGACATATCCTGATCATTAATTATTGTTACACGAGTTTTAGAGACATATCACTTGATCAAATCTTATTGAAAGAATAAATATTTGTCAGCAAAATATTTATTAATTAAGTTTTTGTGTGTAACAAGGAAAGCTGTGTGAGTTTTTAGATACGGTCGCACATTTTCGTTAGACTTTCAGGAATTTGTACGAGGCTTATGTAGTTAACACGTTTAAGTTTGTTATTTTATAATTATTGCACTTGTTAATATTAGTTTATCCGATGTAAAAAAAAAGGGCGTTGTTTTAACAGATCTATATTGTATTTTACTGCTACTATCGTGATTAATTTAAAAAGTAGCAAATAAGGAAACTTTAACGTGTTTTTTACTTATACGTTTACAAATGTAAATTCCTGTACACAGAGAGAACATATAGAACGCATTTAGCATAAAACAGTCATAGTTTCTTAGGATGTGAGGAGGATATAATTTTAGTTTTTTCTTTTGGTTGACAAAATACATTTTATCTGAGAAAGATTAAACAGACTTATTACGTAGAAATTGTTTGTTATTAAACATACGGCTAAACAACGTGATATTTGTGCTGCGCCCACCAGGGGTATCGAAACCTGGTTTTTAGCGTTGAAAGCCTTTAGATCTACCACTGAGCCACCGGTGGGGGTGGGGGTGGTCATAGAAGTAGCAATTGTATAGTAAACACTAACGTATGTAAGCTGAGCTGATAGTTGAAATTTACACTATTTAATACTTATCGTATACGAGAAATTATCAATTAAATCATCAAAGATTTAAAGTAGTTCAACTGCACCTGCTCGCGTGATCTGAGATCGAAATTACTGTTAGCTCTTTTGTCACCAAATTACATCTTATAACATGGTATCTTAATCGCCAATGCGAAACGTTTTACCTCAAGATACTACACCTGGCCTCCATTGATATGTTTTGTTTTATGTGATTAGATTTGTGATAAAACGTTGAACGTGAAACAATGTGGTATTATGTATGTAGAGCAATACGTTAACAATGGGGGTTAGGTCAGGAAGCTTAGAATGTGTCATGATATATACGTCCTGAATGTGTCATGATAATATGCATCCTGAATGTGTCATGATATATACATCCTGAATGTGTCATGATAATATACATCCTGAATGTGTCATGATATATGCATCCTAAATGTGTCATGATATATACATCCTGAATGTGTCATGATATATGTATCCTCAATGTGTCATGATATATACATCTTGAATGTGTCATGATATATACATTGTAATGAATTTATCATTATGTATTTATTTTTAATATGAACGTTTTTTGGATTGAATTTGTATTTAGAAACATGCGTGACTTGTAGTATCAGATATGTGTTGCGTATAACGAATTTGTTATATATTTATTTTAGTGTCAACGTTTGTTTCGAATAAGTTTATATTTGAGGGCGTGTCTAGCTTACCGTGTTAGTTACGTATGGCGAAACTCCCGCCAGTTCTCCAAGGTGGAGAATATTCGTGAACACAAGAATTAACAATATATCCATTTCCGTAACCGGTATATAAGAAGTTTCTAAAAAATGTGATTCGCCTATAAAAACAACAGAGAACAGACAAATCTATTATGAAACTGTTATAACCATGTAAACTATAAACTGTGGTTTTGCTAACCCTTATCAACCGGAAAATATACGACATTTGACCAGGAACAGTTATAAATTTCGAACACCAGTGAATTCTCATCAAACGTTCATATCCTTCCAAGAATATTACTAATTTCTCATCGGACATTAGTGGCTTTATGAAAATATTATCTTACTTCAACAGTCCAACAATTCAGTGTCTGACGAAGCTAGCTAGCTTCCCGCCAGTTATATGTACGTACAACTCACTGGATATCAAGGAGTCTCTGAACTAGGAAGACGATTTTATGCTATTTGTAAGTTAGTGAAACTTCTGTTTATGAAATTGGTTTGTAATAATTAATCTTAATAGTTGCTATTGTAAATTATACTATTGTATATATACATATATTAAAACGTATTTGTTACAAAACAAAACGGTGTGAATCAATCTTGTTGGCAAATAGCGTAAATAAAATAAAATATTGGCATATTTCTAAACGTTAAATCCAAAATGCAGTTCAACTATTAAAAGTTAAATTATTTAACGCGACTTTGGATTATTTCAAATTCTCAATACGTAACAACATCTTCAATGTGTCATGATGTATACATCCTAAATGTGTCATGATATATGCATCCTGAATGTTTCGTGATATATGCATCCTGAATGTGTCATGATATATGCATCCTGAATGTGTCATGATATATGCGTTTTAAATGTGTCATGATATATACATCCTGAATGTGTCATAATATATGCATCCTGAATGTGTCATGATATATGCATTTTGAATGTGTCATGATATATGCATCCTGAATGTGTCATGATATATGCATCCTGAATGCTTCATGATATATACATCCTGAATGTGTCATGATATATGCATCCTGAATGTTTCATGATATATGCATCCTGAATGTGTCATGATATATGCATTTTGAATGTGTCATGATGTATACCTCCTGAATGTGTCATGATATATGCATTTTGAATGTGTCATGATATATACACCTGAATGTGTCATGATATGTACATCCTGAATGTGTCATGATATATGCATTTTGAATGTGTCATGATATATACTCCTGAATGTGTCATGATATATGCATACTTCTTTGAAATCCTTTCCTATACTTCCGAACCTCAGAAAGTTGTTTAGGAAGCTTTCATAATATCTTTAAGTTTTAGAAATAGAAAAACAGGGACTGGTTTTTAAACAATATAAAGATTTTATAAGTACCGGTATTTCTTTACGTATAACTGTTATAACCCATTTAATTATACGTTAGGGGCCCGGCATGGCCAGGTGGTTAGGACGCTCGACTTGCAATCTGAGGGTCGCGGGTTCGAATCCCCCTCCCACCAAACATGCTCGCTTTTTCAGCCGTGGGGGGCGTTATAATGTGACGGTCAATCCCACTATTCGTTAGTAAAAGAGTAGCCCAAGAGTTGGCGGTGGGTGGTGATGACTAGCTGCCTTTCCTCTAGTCTTACATTGCTAAATTAGGGATGGCTAACGCAGATAGCCCTCGTGTAGCTTTGCGCGAAATTCAAAAACAAACAAACAAACAAACATATGCCATCTGTCCAACATAGTATTTACCTTTAAAAGAATGCACGTATTTTCAGTACAATATAATACTAATAACAGTTTATTGAACAAAACATACTAATGTTCTTTAATAAATTATGTTGTTTTTCCTGATGAGGACTTACTTCACAGAAGTATGGTAAAAAATTGTTCGCCATTTACAGCACGTTGTGGTGAGATTATGAGTAGTTGTTCTAATTCACAACAAACAGGTGAGTTAGCTGATGTTCGTAAAAGTAAACATTTGTTAGATATTTAAAGGTATTTTAGTTTGTTTTTAAATTTCGCGCAAAGCTACGCGAGGGTTATCTGCGCTAGCCGTCCCTGATTTAGCAGTGAGACACTAGAAGGAAGATAGCTAGTCATCACCACCCACCGCCAACTCTTGGGCTACTCTTTTACCAACGAATAGTAGGATTGACCGTCACATTATAACGCCCCCACGGCTGAAAGGGCGAGCATGTTTGGTGGGACGAAGATTCGAACCCGTGGCCCGCAGATTGCGAGTCGAGCGCCCTAACCACCTGGCCATGCCGGGCCTTACTTTGAGAATAAGTTGAACTAAAGTTTACGGAAAGCTCTTTAAATCCTGTAATACGTTTTGCGAACATTTTACTAAAAGTTCGTGGAAAGCTCTTTGAAACCTATAAACGTTTTACGAACACTTCAATAAAAGTTCGTGGAAAGCTCTTTGAAACCTATAATCGTTTTAAGAACATTTTACTAAAAGTTCGTGGAAAGATCTTTGAATCCTGTTATACGTTTTGCGAACATTTTAATAAAGGTTCGTGGAAAGTTCTTTGAATCCTGTTATACGTTTTGCGAACATTTTCATAAAGGTTCGTGGAAAGTTCTTTGAGTCCTATTATACGTTTTACGAACATTTTGCTTCTACTGGAAAATAACTTTGTCGATTAAATGTTAATTTGAGTAAAATTGGCAAAGAAACTTTTTGACATCGTTTTATTGAACTACTATGAAATCTCTAGATTTTCCAGTGATTTTCTAACAAGATAATCAGTAAGTCAGTTGACCCCCTGTCCTGACGTCATAACGCGTGCCAAAACCCTGTTGTAATGACATGCTTGATATCTCCAGCGCTTTAACGAAAGTGCTGGGAAAACTGGTCTGCAGGTGATACTGCCTCGAGATATAAGAACCTAACTTCAACTACGAAGGAACATTTTAAGTGGAGCACATAAAAAGTAGGATTTACTTATAACACTACATGCCCTGTTACAAAGTTTGCTAAAAAAATAAACAAAGCTTTCAATATAAACGTGAAATGTCAAATTCTTTAAAAGTAGCTCCATATTTCTGACATCATTTTCTTTGGGTCATGTTTACTAGAAAGAAAAAAAACATTAATAAAAGTTTTTTTTAATGCAGTCCAAACCCAAATACTAAAAGCTGAATATTTTTAGGCGATTTTATGAAAATTATGATCTTTTATTTCAAAAAATGTAGCGTAGAAATAAAAATAAAGTGAAACTAAAAAAGGCCAACATTCCCAAGGGAATGCAACATGTCTCCTCTATTCGCCTTACTTAACAAGATCCTTAAAATACAGCAGATTTTAAGAGTGACTAGTGTTCAATACAGGGGAAGGGGGCATAAATTACAAAATATATATATCAGAGGGACAACAACTTAAAAAGTATCATGTAGTGAGAAAGGTGTATTAAAGCATATTAAATTGTGGCCTTATAATAAATTGGACAGTTAGTTTCTGCGTAAATAGATTTATTCACTATGACAAAAACTTCCTAGGTAATTCTTGCATTATGTGAATCAAATCACTATCATTAACCATGATAGTGGTTCATAATAAGGATCGCAAGGAACTGCACAAAACCCCAATAAAACGTTCTAGCAAAAAGCATCTTAAACAGTAAAGATTCACTCCAAACAACACTTTAAAAATTTTACTATTTATTGCTAAGGCTGTACACATATAAAAGCACGCATGTCAGATTTACAAGGAAAAGAAAATCCGCTTAAAACAGCCTGTTTGTAATTTTTCTTCTTGATATTATTCTCTTGCCATTCTACAACAAAAACGGCTCGGTATATTGCACCCAAACCTTTTGTAAAATCTATATAAATACAGTACTACTGTCTGTTGTATGCCCATGTAATTACTTCGTAGGGTGTGGATGGATCTTCACCAAAATTGGTATGGAGATTCATTAGGTCCATGTGGGGGTACATACAAACTTTCAGTTTTGCATTTTGCTTTTTTGCGGTTTTTATGGGCGTTTTCGCGTTTTTATCACTACTTCGCCACCTGTTGATAGATCGTAACCAAATCTGGCATGAAGGTTTTTTGACTCCATGTAGAGATACATACACATTTTCAGTTCTACATTTTGCGTTTTGCAGTTTTTATGTGCGTTTTTACGTGTTAGTTTTTTTGGTTTTTTTTTCACAATTACATATAAGGGAAGCAACTTTTCATGTCCTAAGATAACCTTTCATTAATCACGAATTTACATAA
>NW_013665801.1:655584-686115 GCF_000517525.1 Limulus polyphemus | reverse complement strand
TATCGTTTTGCAAAGTGTCACCTAGATTGGTCGAAATGCAAAGGTATGGCAGGGATGAAAATTTGAAAAACTATAAAAACTTTTTTTTTTTAATTTTTACTCCTTGCAAAATCAAAGCACAAGTCTCAAATATGTCTGATTTAGTCAGTGTGAGTTTTCGCAAGTTATGTTTGAGCTAAGAATCATTTGAATTAATGAAAATATTAAAAAAAACTGCAGAACAAAATATGTGTTTTTATGATTTTTTACTTTTACTCCTTAAAATTGGAACGGATGCCTGACTAAGAAATTGAAAAAGCATCTTGATATGTAGGGCCAAGATCTATACCTACCAAATTTCGAAACGATCGGCCTAAAAATAACGGAGTGACGAACAGCTGTAATTGTTCGGAAGAGGAAAAAAGAAATATACAAAATATAGTATTTCTCACTCCTGATTGGGAAGGGAAATGCTGAAAATGTTTCCACCCAGATTTTTAAAGGCTTAATATCTTTCTTTTTTATCCATATAACTAAATATAACAAAAATTAGTGCAACAATAAGTTTCACGATGTCTCAAAAACCATTTTATGTATCAGTATTTGATTGCATTTTCAACTTGGACGATATTTTATACGATTCTCCTAAGAACAAACTAGTCGCTCCTGGTTTATAACTGTTATATAGAGGAAAGGCAACCAATCAGCAAGACTCGCCGCCTACACATATGTTACTGAGGTTAGGTACGTTATATTAAAACGATTTTGTAGCCTCACCACGTCGTTACGGTTCATGTAAATATAACCAACGCGACGCATCAAAAACATTATCTATTATTGGTTTGCTATAAACTTCGTAAGCTATAACTGTTATTATTATATCGCTTATTAATCGGGAAACTTAGGATATTTGACCAGGAACGTTTATAAATTTCGAACATTAAAAACCATTTAATAGCATTGAACTATTTGCTAATTTGACTGATGTTTGTATTATATATATATATATTGCGAGTTAAGTTTATAAAGATATTATAAACATAAGACTTAATATAGTATTTGTGTACTATTGATTTGCAACATTGATTTTATTTGGTGATAAGTAGCGTTATATACTCTTTCTCTATCAGACACCAGATCACTCACCCTTGAGACTACTAACAAGGAATAAATTATAATGAAACAAACTCCAACTACAAGAAATTGGATACTAATTGACTTTATCACCGGTTCACTTACTTGCTCCGAGAAACCAGGGTTATTACCTCCCAGTGACACAGCAGTAAGTCTGTGGACTTATAACGCTAAAAAACGAGTTTTGATACCCGTAGTTGGCACAATACAGGTTGCCCACTGTGTAGCTTTGTGCTTAACTACAAACAAACAAAAAACCAGGGTTATTCAGCCATTATAGCGGTGTTTCAGTAACATTTTCACGTCTGCCCAATGTAGTTAATAGAAACGTATATATTTCTGCATTTTATTTTAAACTAGGCTTTGTTATACTTGCCATGCCTCTTCTACTAGACACAAAATAAACGTGAAAAATGTCCCTAAGACACCGTCATAAACACATATAGAATTTATGTAAATGATATGTTTATAAACCCAGACCTCAAAAGAAACCTTAATATCACCTGATCGAAGTTAGTATGTTTTAGGGGAACATCCTATCAATAAAATTTGTGAAAAATCTGCTTTTAAGATTGGCTAACTCACTCTACTACCATTAAAGACAATTGATATCATGGGTGAGTACTCAAGCAGTAAAAAACAAGCAGAGTATGACGTACTTTGTAAAAACAAATAATTCGTTATTAAACATGGGAGGGGAAAGAGTACACAGCATGGTTTGTTACACTAAACATTACGTCTCGTTGGAAAAATACAAACATGAATAATAACAATATCTCATCATTGTCACATCTGGAAGAACAAGAACAAAAGAGCATTGTTTCGTCAACAAGAATGGAAATTATGGTGTGTCGTGGTGTGAATATGAAAATACATCTATCACTCAATCGATAAGCCGAACAACGACAATAATTTATCGTGTTTTTTTTTTTACTTCAGCGGGTAAAACAACTGCATCGTTTTGTTCCATCATTGGAAATTACAACAATACCGAACAGTTCTTAAAAATTGCGATCGAATTGATTTATCCTTTATTATCTTTCACCCCACATTCTTGTTTGCGCTGACGTTTATTTCATAGAAATCTTACGTTCGATTTAAGACTCAATCATGTGTTTTGTTTAAATAACTATCTATCTTCTCTCAAATAAAGACCATTGACTTTTCTTGTGTTCATTTTACAATTAACGTTATCTATTATAATAATACTCAGTTTTTGTCTGTCCTGAAAATAGCGCGCGCATCTTGCTATATAAGTGCGCATGCGCGCGTACTTCTCATTATCGAATATAGGCCGTATTTAATAAAGGCTTAACTAATACTAATTTGACCGCAAATGTTTTGCGGGTCTCTGCTAGTTTACTTCTATTGTATACTGCTGTGTATGTTTTAAAACATATTTCTCTTCTCTTCCCTTTTCGAATATTTATGTCATTAACTTTTTCTTTCAACTTACATGCTACTAGACATGTCGATTTTAATTACTTGGCCATCTCTACAGTCCATATATGTGTTAACTTCTCCTTCCTCTCTTCTTGCAAGTGTGGTATCACTCCAAGTTTCAAATTACCAACTATATTTACCATAATCCACTGTTGATGGACTTGATTGGAAAGTGAGCATTTAAAGACCAGGATTTGGTGAGACAATAAAAACAAATGCACTCTTTACAAAATTAAAAAATCGAATTCTTTAATTTCGAAAAACCACATAGACTCCAACGGCAGTGTCAAATGTGCCAGAAACTTTGAAAGAAGTTGAGGTTTAGGTTAAATAATTTAAAATGAAAGACAGCTATTATAATGTCCAAAAAATATGACGCAGATTTATTCTGATCAAATTAAAGTCATTGATATTACATTATGTTCATGTAACTTTGACACTCTCTTATATTATAATTAAATTATTTTAAGGAATACTCTAATAACCGAGCCTTTAAGTAACACTCCTTCATTTCATCAAGTACAAAAACCATGAGAATTATAAAAGTTTTGCCACGACCCTGCAACAAGTTTACTGGTAACTGTTTTAAGTACAAAAACCATGAGAATTATAAAAGTTTTGCCACGACCCTGCAACAAGTTTACTGGTAACTTTTTCAAGTACAAAAACCAAGAGAATTATAAAAGTTTTTGCCACGACCTCCTGCAACAAAGTAATTGTTTACAGCCAAAACCAGCCACGCGACGATGATATTTCGTTCTGCAAGTTAGAACATTAATATGTAATCCACCAGCACCATGCACACAATAGAGTAATACTTCAAGTATACTAATCAGTGAATCTAGCTAGCAACCTGACAAACTAAATAACACACCCAAGAGTACAAAGTACAGGTGTGAAATTGCATGCATTGTAACTGATTATTGGTAGAAGTGAGTAATAAAAAACAAAACAAACTAAGACAAAAGTTTTGATTTCCAACTGTTAACTTACGTTGAAAAATTCAGTTTAGCTTGGAAAACCACATGCTTCAGAAGTTTTTCCACGTTTTGTGTTTCCTTTTCAATTTATTCTCAAGTTAATAGTATGTCTCTCACAGCAACGTAACTATTCTTTTTGTCTGTTTATTTATTCATAAGTACTTGTTAATTTCTATTTGTCAATTTCCCGAAAGGGGGCTGAAGGCTGCCTGTAGGGCTCACCTGTTTTAATAACTCGCACCAATATACAGAAGCGTGTTGTCTGTCAGACAGTCAGTAGGCACTAAAATGACGTCACATAGGGGAAGCTTAGCACTGCAATTTGTACTGTCGTGACGTCAGTAAAACGTACGCATGAATCACGAGAAGAATTATACACTCTGTAGGCTACAACACAGCAGGAGATATCAACTTCAAAATCAAAAATAAAAATATTTGTTACTCTAAATTTTGGTTTTATTTACTCTTGAAACAGAACACTTTCGGGGACACTGCGGAAGTGTATCTAGTCTATATCTATTTATTTTAGATATTATATTTTTACATTGTATTTTCATCTACTTAACAAATGTGACAATTCCTTGAAAATATCTGTGTGATGACCCTTGTCTGTTTACATCGATCTCATATTTATGCTGGTGTCTGTCTTATCTAAGGTTCTGTTAAAACATGTTGCAGTAAGCCAAATATAGTGGACCTGGAACGTAACTCTTAAAATATAAAGGACCACGTATTGCTCATACAATGCGTTCATTACAGACGGTAATTGGATTAAACCTGTTTTTAGCTATTAAGTTATTTAAGTATTGCTTAAAAGGCAGTTACCTATAATAGATACTGAGTTACGTTCTAGCACCCTAAGATAAATATTTGCACAGTTGGAAACCAAGAACTCACAACTGGTACATGAACGTTCTGCGACGTTGGAAAGATAGCAACAAATGACAAATGTTATAAGTCAAAATCTTTGTCGCACAACATAGCTTTTTTAGTTTATATCTATCATAACCAATAAATATCAAGCATGTTTAATTCGGTCCTGTTCCCACCACGTGCACGATCTTCTTGTGAACAAAGAAGAGTATTCCTTGAATACAACAACCCCAAGAAACAAGCAATAAACATATAGATCGGCAATTTCACATTGTTGCAACTACATAGAGGAGTATTCCTTGAATACAACAGCCCCAAGAAACAAGCAATAAACATATAGATCGGCAATTTCACGTCGTAGCAACTACATAGAGGAATATTCCTTGAATACAGCAACCCCAAGAAACAAGCAATAAACATATAGATCGGCAATTTCACGTTGTAGCAACTAGATAGAGGAGTATTTCTTGAAAACAACAACCCCAAGAAACAAGCAATAAACATATTGATCGACAATTTCACATTGTTGCAACTACATATAGGAGTATTCCTTGAATACAACAGCACCAAGAAACAAGCATCAAATATATAGATCGGCAATTTTACATTGTTGCAACAACATGGAGGAAAAGATGAGATATTTATAAACAAAAAGTTAGATATATATATTTCCACCGTCAAATTTAGTATTTGGTATTTTCAATCGGAACGATACACTATGCGGCGCAAGGACTAAACGGTCAGTTCACAGCCATTTCTAATTTATAAATGAGAGTAAAGGAAGGGTGACCAATCAGCAGCGCTCTACGCCTAATTAGCTACTCTTAACGGAATCAAGAGATCCTTGTTACAGTTTTAATGGAAAGCGTGGAACGTGTTCAGTGGGATGTTGCAGTTTGAACCTTGAACCTTTCAATACATAAACGGGAATGCTATATATATATTAAGTCCTTCCTGTATATCTGAAAGATACATACATATATATGTTTATATGTATTGTAACACCTTGACCATTCATACCGTCCCTTTCAATCTGCTTACATTTTTTAAAATAGGCTTTTCTAAAATCCTCTGACAATCCCTACTGTCCGTGCATGTTTAAAACAGGTGTTTTTGAATGTCGTATATCCTGTAACTACTTGACTAACACTACCGTCCGCGTATGTTTACCCCTTCCTTCTCTACTTGAATGTAATATATCACTTGACAATTCAATTTGTGCTAAGCCTTCTATAAAATGTTTTCATATTACAAGACATGCCTTTTGAATTAACTTATTATCATACTTGTCTGTTTTATAATGCTTGATTGTTATCCAGCTACAAGATGCATCTAGCTGTGAGCTCATTGATCCCTTTTTGTATTTCCTGGAATACTTTGACACTGTTCTGTAATATGCTAAAGCAATAAAACAAAAGTTTCCACTATCAACTAATTTAAAAGAACAGGAACAAACGTGTTCTGAACTTGAATCGATAATTTTATATCTCAGTATCACAAATGTGAATTTTCTGACTTTTATTGTCAATTGTATAAGGTTTATCACAATACATGCGTTTCCTGCTCAGTTAAAATAATGAGATGGAAGTTACAACTGTTGACATTGCAATGGAATGCTATACATTATATACATGTATTAGAACATAATTTTTATAAGTATAGTAATTTTTAAAGTTTCATTTGATTTATGCTTCTATATATCAAAGGTAGAGGTCATCAACCAAGAGTTTACATGGCGTAATTTATCATGCTAATTTAACGGTCTTTTTAATCAGGGTATTACTATTGAATAATATGGATGTATTCATTTCAACCGTACATTAACATATTTAAAGTAAACCACCCAAGCTGATCGTGAAAAGAGTTAGAAGAAGGTGGAGACTGGCACAATTTTAACGCGCAGAATTTATCAGATAACGGTGAGGGTGGCCTGCATTCTACCTTCTTTTTGTTTATTTCCAGCACCTCATCAGATCTTTACGCTGTTTAAGGAGAGAGGTATGGAGCCAATAATTATCGTAGCCCTAAATCTCGCATATATAATATGTTAAATTTAACGTTATGTATAAATGTATATTTACTCTACTGGTTCAGTCAACCACCAATCTCTGCTTCAAAACCAAAATTGTCTTTGATAGCTACATCGTCAATAATAATTGGAATCACCTAATTACTAATACTGAGTCAATCGATCTTAAATGAGAAACTCATAAGGCCTTAGGCCTATTTTTAATTGATACACCTGATTCGGTAAAATGAGTGTGAGGAAGAAACAGAACATTTACAACTCTTACCTCGTTATCTCTTTTGCAATTTCAGAAAATTTTGCTCTCAAATAACATTAATACTATATTGCTTCGAATATATTTGTGAGCTCAGTATCATATACGTTTAGGCTTAACAGATAGCCATTGGATAATGAAAACAAAATTGTCAGCAATGTATCTTTCAACATGTTAGATCACCGACACCTATCTCATTACGTATTTAAGTCATATAAAAAGTCATAATAAGTCATACTGTGAATAAAAAAACTATATTCTAGCCTAATTAGTTCTACAATAAAACATTATTTTACTACAAAAAATATAACTAAAGAAAAGAAAAAACGGACATAAAATATCATACTTATAGTAAAACTTAGAGTTAGCCACGGGTATCTTTCATAGGAAATGTACGATTTACTTCTTCAAAGGAAAAAAAACAAAACATGCCTAATATCTTACGAGACCTTTAGCTGCTGAAGGAAATAGTATTACTTTTTGTTTTAGAGAGTGCTAACATGTATTACAAGATATTTAAAGCATATCTATCACAGGTAAAAAGAGTTAAAAAGTTAATATTTTCAAGTGTTACATTAACAATACACATATATATATGTACGTATACATATGAAGTCAGGAGGATTGAAACAAATTATTATAACCTTTATTTACTGTTAATGAAATAGCTACATAATATCTATAAAACTGTCATGGTGGTCTAACAGCTTAGAAAAGCATCAAACATGTGAAAACAGGTCGTAAGGAACGACTGCGACAATTATATAAGTTCAAATGTTTACTTATACATCTTTATAAATATATTACATATGACAATAACACGAGGTGATTCGCCAATTGAAATATCGCAGAATATACTGTGTAAAAATAGTATTAGCTTGTGAATCTGAAGGTTCATGTTTCGCTTCCCGTTGTCGCAATATCGCTCTGCACTTTGGACTTGGAGAGTGGGGGGAAGCGTTTAAAAGTGAGATGAAATTCTGCTGTTCTATCATAGTAGTCCCAAGAGTTGACGGTAGGTGCTGCCTTACCTCTAGTCTATCAGTCCAGAAATAGGGACGGCCAGTGTTTATATATATATTTATATATAATTTTGCGCGAAAATTCTAAATAATCAAACAAGGAAAACACGCATGTATCACAATTCTGAAATTTCTAGTGGTAAGTGAAATTAATGGCGGTATTCTATTTTGTAACAAACTTTGACTGTTAGATGAATTTTTTTGCTTGGTGTCCTCTCTCTTGTATTTAGAAATATAACCTTCTATTCTTCTAATATAAATCTAATATAAATTTGATTACCTTATTTATTGGTAACGTTCAACCTGCCTCATGTTACAGAATCGAAAATTTATTGGGTTTGTGGCGACACCTACCGATTATTTTATACATTTTTATTGAAAACTCACAAACCCACCATTTTTATATTATCTATAGACACTGCAAACTAATAGTTTGCTAAATTAATTCAAAACTGTATTAATTAATCTACTTGTCAGACCTCTTTTAATCGTTTTTGAAATGAAATCTACTGTGCCTGTAAACTATCTCAAAATCAACAATTTACATTTTTCTATACGTCGTGATACAAATATGACTATAAACCAATCACTGCAAACATTTTGTTGACTATAAACCAATCACTGCAAACATTTTGTGGCATGATGTATATGTGTTAGAATTTTTCAAATGAGCCGACAAACGATTTTTAATATATCTGACAACAACAACATTTTATATTATATGACCAGTTACATATTATCATTTGTTCCTGATCATGCATTACATGAAAATAGCAGCCGAACACCTGTAAAAATGATATTTAATGCTAAGATATACTAAGCTATAGAACGTTATTTATTGTTTGTTTGTCTGAAATTAAGCACAAAGCTACACAATGGGCTGTCTTTGATCTTCTAGCTTTGTAAGTCCGCAGACATACCGCTGTGCCACTAGGGGGCGTTATTTATTGATCTTTACCTATCAGTAATGTTTGATTTTTCTGTTTTTGCTGTTGAAGACTTTAGTTTGTTTGTTGTTAAACGGAAACCTCTATAACGGGCTGTTTGTACTATGCCCACCGCAGATTTGTGAAGGCTAATTTAAAGTCAAAATTGTTCTAGTTAGGATCCAAATTTTTTAATGTTTTGAAAGTAGATTGGGTCTGATACAAAATCGAGTCCAGCGTTGGGTCAGCAGTAAGTTCACGGTTTTATAATGCTAAGATCCGAAACTGGATTCTCTGCGGTGGACAGAACGCAGATAGCCCATTGTGGAACTTTGCGCTAACAAAAACCAACATCAGTACTAAATCAAATTTGTTTGACGTTTTATGATCACATACGCCGTTATTTTTTCAGTGCAACTTAATATATCGTTAGGTTTCTTAACAGTTTCCAGCCATGCGTGTCATAGGATACTTCACGGAACGTTTTGTTTTATAGTTTTCAGTAATAGGCAAGAGAGTAAACACTCAGGTAATATATTACAAGCTCATAAAACCTTCTCATTGCCCAAATGCTCACTCGATCATGCCCTTGATTCATTTTTAGAGATTTGTTTGTTTGAAGTTAAGCACAAAGATTCGAATAAAGAGGTTTTCCTTGGTTTTGGTTATTTACCACATTCGGTACAGTTTATATCCGAGCTACTGTATCATCGGAAAATAAATCAGTCAACATGCGCACATCATGATGTTGTTACCTTCACATAATGATGTTACTTTGATGATACAAGCTGTACCTAATGTGATAAACAATCAGAACCACGGAAATTAAATCAGTAAATATGCGCACATCATGATGTTGTTTCTTTGATTATACATTAGCTCGGATATAAGCTGTACCGAATGTGCTAAATAACCAAAACCAAGGAAAATAAATCAGTCAACATGCGCACATAATGATGTTACTTTGATTATACAAGCTGTACCGAATGTGATAAATAACCAGAACCACGCATGTTGACTGATTTATTTTCCGTGGCTTTGATTATTTTTCACATTCGGTTCTGCTTATATCCGATCTAATGTATAATCAAAGTAACAACATCATGATGTGCATGTGTTGACTGATTTAAACTATCTGCAAAGCTTAACTATTGCTTTCAATTAACATTAGTAGAAGTTTTACAGTCCTTGTTATGTTTGATTAAAAATGTTTTGTTTTATCTACTTTTCATTAAATTAATAGTTATGAAAATACATGTCATGTTATATTCACTATTAAGATAGGTTTTCTAATCACAGCTCTTTTCGACAGAACTGTGATGTATTCATTTTACATAGAACTTTAATAACTCCTTTTTATACACTAATTCGAACAGCGACAGTTTGACGACTGTATAGGCTCTTTAGTTCGTTTGGTTGGTCTGTATCGTATCTTTGACGGTATGTTTATATTACTTCCCATCTTTTGTAAACATGTCTAGTACCACGGATATTTTAAAGCCCCTTTCACACAGATAGTATTTCACGCAATGAAATACTAATTACACTTCTTTCGAGAGTAAGGAAATATATAACCTACAATACTAAAACCCTCAGATCAACCATTATTATTTTAATGTAACTTCACTTTTGGCTCCTTCTCCCTCTTTAAGGTTTTGTGTTGAACTTTATTCTTTATGTGTCATTTAGTGTAATTGTTTGTTTCTGATTACTTCTTTTAATTTGGAGCTAGGTCTTAAAAAGTTACGCTAATCTAGCTACATTGGCCAATGGAAATTTGTTACTTTCGTATAAAATAAACTTATTTTTTAAAACTCAATACATACGTATCTTTCATATTTGCTATTAAAAGGAATTAAAGCTTCCTTTTATATTTTTTCTTTCGGGAGTATTAATAAGTTTGTTTTGGAGCTTGTGTCCTATGTTGCTTTTCTTTTAATTTAAGGAGCATCTACCAAATAAGTTAGCCTCTAATCTTTCACATAAAGAAAACAATAAACACTAGTAATCATTTATTTGTTTTATTTCAAAGTAAGAACTAGCCTACACTTTCAAGAGATTAATAACTGCCTCTTAAATTCAACTACAATTTTTGTTACCTTTTAAACTACAAACTCCACCCCTTAAATCTCACTATGTGTAATAACAAAAATGTTTTGCTAATCATTTTTACTTGAAATAGGTTAATTAAATATAGTAATTTATATACGAGACAAAGAGTCAGAGCGATTCTTTTCCGGTATTTATTTTACAAAAAAAAAAAAAACCAACCAACAAACAATTAAAATGTTACTCTGTCAACTCTGAAAAAGTGTAAGGCATCTTTGAGAACTGTTACCAAATCTGTAATCAAAACTTTCAGTTCGTTTTTACTTAAACGAGAAATAGTTATCTTTCAATAATCTCTTAGGCTTATCTTATGCAACAACACTATATTAATACAAAGACAGCCCAAGAAAAACAAAGAAAAGTATTCATACTTTGAAAAGTTGTATAATTACGTCTACTCCTAGTGCTATCAGATATTTGGTCGTAATTCTTTCGGGTATGTCTGCTGATTTATAAAATCAATTAGCCTAATCTTATCATTCACACTTGGATTATGTTTATACGTTTCCTACAAATCAGGGGATTTGGGTTAATCTTATCATTCACACTTGGATTATGTTTATACGTTTCCTACAAATCAGGGGATTTGGGTGTGTGTGTGTTTATATAAAAAAGCCACATTAGGGCTATCTGCTGTGTCCATCGAGAGGAATCGAACGGCTGATTTTGCCATTGTAAATTCGTAGACTTACCGCTGTCCCACCGGGTGACCAGGGGATTTGGAAAATATTGATTTTAAGGCTATTAAAAAATAGGATCATCTTTAATTATACTTGTCATAAGACATTATTATTATATTGTTAACATTAGATTCTTTATTCAGCCCCTTAAGGTTTTTAAGAAAAAAAAACAGTGTTAGTATTTCAACCACACAGTGTCCGCTATATCCATTACCAATGATGCGTTTCGCTCAATACAAAGCTCATCAGGTCGGCTGGGACACAACAAACGCAGTGGTAATAGGAACACTATTTATATAAGCCATTCGTTACAACAACAATTGTTATGGTGTGAACGCCATTTCTAGGCTAGCAAAGCATGGTTATAATTAATTATGCGTGTCAAAAGACATTGGCATCAGGCCTATTATACATTTTAATACTACATTCTATATTCAGTCCCTCAGGGTTTGTTTTCAGGAAGAAGAGTGTGTAATGGTATTTCAATCACATTATATCCGCCATATCCATTGATGCGTCTTTCTTTTATTTTACCATGCAGGATCAAATTTCTATTCTTCGCTTAGATAACTTTCTTCTGGCCCGGCATGGCCAAGTGGTTAAGGCACTCGACTCGCAATCTGAGGGGGCGTTATAATGTGGCGGTCAATCCCACTATTCGTTGGTAAAAGAGTAGCCCAAGAGTTGGCGGTGGGTGGTGATGACTAGCTGCCTTCCCTCTAGTCTTACACTGCTAAATTAGGGACGGCTAGCCCAGATAGCCCTCGTGTAGCTTTGCGCGAAACTCAAAAACAAACAAACAAGATAACATTCTTACATGAGATTAGCTAGCAATTCCTTAAAACGACCACTGTGCTGCTTTTCTGTGATATGGTAGAAGAGTAGTGAAAGCCATATCAAGTTATGCAACTTTGTCCGATCAGAACATTAACCGACGGAAATAATGACCAATAATACACATTTCAACAACGTCAGCTCCACTGCAATATTACCAGATAACACATTATTATTATTCTAATTTGGTCAACGCATTCATACATCTATAGTCTACTACCCGAATCTTATCAGAGCAGCTAGATCTCATTAACTTAAGGTAGTTAATAGATCTGAACAAGGCTCCAGGTAACAATACTCACGACACAGTCGCTATGGTAGCGCTAACCCAATTTCATTTTGACATATTGGGTATGAAATGGAAAGTTATAGATTGTAATTAGACCTGCTTGCTTACAATAACCCAATTTTGGTGAGTTGGACTACATTCACGAAATGAAGTTTGATCATTATTCACTGCCTCAGGATGTTCTGTGGATTTCAAATTAAGAGAATACGTAAGCATATTACTAATGGTAAAATTACTCATTAAAGTTGGTTTCAAGCCATTTATATCAATTAAAATGAGTCACTATAGTATTCGATTTTCCAACAAAAAGACAAGGAATGTATTTTTATTTCCTTCATCGTACATAACTCCCCTTGAAACTGAATGTTTCTAAGTCCTTTCACCCCAGGAATACGCACTAATACGTTTACAAGGCATAATTGAAATAAGTAATTTCGTTTCTCCATTTACACACACCTGAGATGATAATTTGTATTTTGTAGATATGAATGCATAATAATCTTGCCAGCGGACTTACAACGCTAGAAACCGGGTTTCGATACCCGTGGTGGGCAGAGCACAGATAGCCCATTGTGTAGCTTTGTGCTTAATTACAAACAAACAAACAAATCTCGCCTGCTGGTGGCCCAGCGGTAAGCTTGCAGGGTTATAACGTAAAAAATTGTTGTTCGATACTCTCGATGGGCACAGCTCAGATTGTCCACTGGTTAAAAACAAACAAGTAAAAATCACCACCTCTAATTTATTCTAGCTTGGTGTTTGAATCTGAACGATACCTTATGCGACGCTTAGACTATATGGGCAGTTCAGGCATTGCCATCCTTTATTTAATGTTGCTGAATACAGAGAGGGCACCCAGTCAGCAGCACACGCCGTCTACAAGCTACTCCTAACCAAATAACAGAATTGATTGTCACAATTGAAAAATCACCATACAAGTGTGAGTGCTAGCATGTTCAGTGGCACATTGCGACTCAAACCTTGGACCTTTTGATGTATATCCTTACACGTTAACCACTAGGCGACAACCGGCATCTTATCGTAACAGTTGATGCTTTTCGTGTCCTCACAGTTACAAAAAACTGTAAAGCTTGGTTTGTAATTTAGGTCGGGTTTTCTTAATTTTAAAACCTAGTTAAAAAAAGTGCATATTAATTGTATCTTCAAGGTGACAAACAACTCTTACGAAGAGGCATTAAGGTTAAATAGGTGGTTTTCTTCTTTGTAAACATAGAACACATAAACCTCTTTTAGATTCTAAGTGTTGCTTGAAATAAATTGATTGTAGCAGCGATTTTTCACATCTGACTGTTCAAAATTATTATAATGTTATTTGATTTTCATAAAACTTTAGAAATGAATTACCCATTAAGTAAAGATCAATACAGAAAGTTAAAGATCAATACAGAAAGTTGAATATCAATGTAGACAGTTAAGGATCAATATAGAAAGTTGAATATAAATGTAGAGAGTTAAGGATCAATATAGAAAGTTGAATATAAATGTAGTCAGTTAAGGATCAATACAGAAAGTTGAATATCAATGTAGACAGTTAAGGATCAATAAAGAAAGTCGGTATAGAAATATCCGATAAATGTATTTTTGAAAACCAGGATTTTTTCGTTTTAGGTCGTTAATCAAATTTATAAAGAAAAATATATAAACGTTGATTACCCACAAACATATTTCACCGTATCTTTATGAATATACTTAAAAAAAAGAACATAACATAAAGTTAGTTTAAGGGCTTAGAAATGATAATAATTAACAAGCTTTATCTAACAAAAAACAGATTCATTGTGATTTTTAATGTGTGAAATCTTGGATTCAGAGGATTGATAAGTTAATGGTTCTATTATCTTACTTGGTGTTATACTTATTTTTATATGCGATGTATTACTTTTTGCTGTCTTTTCACTTAATTGTATATCGAACAATGGACTACTCGAAAGTAAAACTTATAAATCTGATTGTTAGGACTAAGATCATCTATTGCTCATTCAGCTAAACTTAATGTAAGTTATAGGAAATGCGGCTCAGAGTTAAACTGCTACAGATTTCTGTGAATAATTTCCACTGAACAGACAATGTTTATCATATGTCTTTTCCTCCTAGTGTTCTAGATAAGGAAACTTACCGAAAAAATATTCAAACTATCTTTTTAGTTCTTTATTCCAGCACTTACAAGCACTTGGTATGCTCACCACATCTATAACTTGTCCTGATTTCGGCCTAATGAGTGTTAAGACATCCCGAACGTATTCAGTGTTAAGTACCTAAATATGTAAGTACGAAGGCATGAACGAACATAAAACGAATATTAAAAATGAAATATTAACGTGGAGTGGTATAACTATATCGCAACGAACAATAAAAAATCGTGAATTAGATTACAATCATCCAAGATAGTGTTTTAACTCTTGACAAGACGAGATGGCAGCAAAAGAGAGGGGATTACGCATGACAAGTAAAACGCGTTAGATAGAAAAGTAGGTTGAAAAAAATGAGAAAAACTCCAGTATGAGCATTTTGACAAAGAGAACACGACATGACGTTTAACCTCCAAACTCTTTGATCATTTTGAGAAAAAGATTTTGACATTTGAATTGAATTAACTTCAAAATAGGATAACTTTTTTTTTGTGAAAAATTCATAAATTTAATTATTCTAAAAGCTTAAATAGCAAAAGTACATTTGTATTGAAGTTTTTCTTTTCTATAGAAGTATTTTGTAATTTTCAAATAAAAGATAATAAAAATAAAAAAAATTAATAAAAATTTAATAATAAAAATTATTTCCACTGCTTATTATATCTATAGGAATATAAATAGTATGTTTTGTAGCTATGAAAATGCCCCCCAGTGGCACAGCGGTATGTCTGCGGACTTACAACACTAGAAACCGAGTTTCGATAACCGTGGTGGGCAGAGCACAGCTAGCCCATTGTGTAGCTTTGTGCTTAACTTCAAACAAACAAAAGCTATGAAAATTATTTCTAATTATTGAAATCGAAATATAAAATATACAATAAGATATCAGCGTATAGTCGTTCCTAATTTTGGACTGACAGACTAGAGGAGAGGCAGACAGTCAAAATCACTCAGCGCTAACTTGTATGACCGAATAGTGGGATTTGACCGTAATTCTTATAACGCACACATGGCCTGTCCAAAGTGCGAGAAGACAAGAACAACATGAAGCACAGTCGATTCACCGCTTGTCACCAAGTTAGACAGGTTTTGGGAAGGTCCACTTCTTATCATGGTTTTTCTGGTCGAAGTCGACAATTTTGGTGAAGAGAGAAAAAAACGTCGTTATTTTGAACTCGTGAATTAGTAAGAATGATCCATCTCGTTCTAAAACCTATATAGATATGGGTTTACTGTGGAGAGTAAAAGACAACTGAAACATCGTATCTAATGTACAGAGAATCACCGTAAATAGCCTAGTCTTATATTTATATTTGAGCTTGTCCTGTATCACAAATGACAAATGGAATTCTCCCAAATCGGTTAAACTTAAATGATATACCAGACTTAATTTTTTCTTCTTGCAGAAGTTTACAATTTTGGTGAGGAGGGAAAATTACGTGATCAAATTAGACAAAGCTAGTTCAATACATCTTGTGTCCAAAATTCAAGCCAGAAGAAAGACGTTCTCCGAAACGTTAAAAAAAGTACAACAACAATAGATAATCAAAATTGTGTTTTCGTCTGTATTGAATCATTTTTGTTTTGGTTTATTTTTTTCGTTTAGTGTTTCTACTTTACCACGTTTTGGACTATTTTCCGCCAGTACTTTGGAAGCGCTACTAGAGTGTCACGTTTAGCACTATTTTCCGCTCCGTTTGTTTGTTTGTAATTAAGCAAAAGCTACAAAATGGGCTATCTGTGATATGCCCACTACAGGTTTCGAAACCCGGATTTTAGCGTTGTAAGTCCGCTGACATACCGCTGTGCCACTGGGGGGGGGGCTTTCCGCTCCGTACTCTGGATGCGTTACTAGAGTGTCACGTTTAGCACTATTCCATCCATACTTTGGACGCGCTACTAGAGTGTCACGTTTTGCACTATTTACCGCTCCGGACTTTGGATGCGCTACTAGAGTGTCAGTGATGTTCCACTATTAGATCAGACACAAGTAGCCCAAGAGATGGCAGTGAGTACTATTGACTGTTTACCTATCGTTTAGTCCATCATTTCAAGAATTAGGGATAGCTATGCGCAGATTTTCAGAATTTACCTTTACACGAGTGTTGGAAACAAACAAACAAACAAATCCAAGAAATTGAATAACCACTGAAAAGAACAAAATAGTTAACTTTTAAGATTTCCGGACAAAGTTTCACGAACATTATCCACTTTATAATGAATTGCTCAGATATTATTTTTACAGGAAACAACATATTAAAATTAAGCAGTAAATGTAAATTTTGATTCATCGCTTTTATTCTCACGCACGTTATAAGATGAGATATATAAAAGTCTGATAATTCTAAAATGTGTCATTAATGAATAAAAGTCATCCTTTTCAAAACCTTGTATTTGGTTATAAAGAATAATATCTCATACAAGATATAAGAATTCTAGTCTAGTTTATTCAATTTGTTCTTGGCCAGGGTTACTGATGAGATGTAGAAATCCCTGAAACCGGTATAACATAGTTACAACTGATGAATATAACGATAGTATTTCAAACAGCTTGTTTGCTGAATCATTCTGAAGACCAAATTACTAGAATCAATGCCACATACTTTTCAAATCTCGTCTGTATAAATGTATATTAACTATACTGAGTGAAAGATAACTAAGACCACCATTCATATCTTCGTTGTTATAATTCTGCAATCTGTTAATATACGTTTCCTCTATCTAATCTGCAAACTATGAGTCTATTTCTAGAAAATAATTGAACAGTAATTTTACACTATAAGTTGTCGCCAATAATCAGTTTATCTGAATATCCTAGCAATTTTAAGACGAAACTAAAATCCAAAGGCCTCGGGCTCTGAGTTTTGTTTTGGAAATAATCTAATGGAGTAGTATTATTTGGTGTAAGTTTGTAATTCCAGTGCCGCAGTCTTCATCAAACTCTATTTGATTGGTTTGGTTTGTTTGTTTTGAATTTCGCGCAAAGCTACACGAGGGATATCTGCGCTAGCTGTCCCTAATTTAGCAGCGTAAGACTAGAGAGAAGGCAGCTAGTCATCACCACCCACCGCCAACTCTTGGGCTACTCTTTTACCAACGAATAGTGGGATAGACCGTAACATTATAACACTCCCACGGCCTTCCCTCTAGTCTTTCACTGCTAAATTAGGGACGGCTAGCGCAGATAGTCCTCCTGTAACATTGCGGGAAATTAAAAACAAACCAAACCTAGTCAACAGCATCTACTGTCAACTTTTGGTTTACTCTAATCGAATTCTAATTCAAAACAAACCAAACCAATCAATTCGAATAAATTCAAACCCGATTCTAAAATTCATCGTTTATCAACTAATAACAGTTATTGAAGATTATTTCAATATAAAACTCGTGCTAAACTAAGTAAATCAAACATCGTTTTATAAGTGGTGCAATATAGGGTTAATTCAGCACTTGGAAGACCCATGCTTTTACAAGTGTAATATATAGAACTAGGAGAGACCCGCAAAACATACGCGGTCAAATTAGCATCTTTATTGCAAAAGTACTTCTTTAAATACTGGATTTCTAGAATAAAACAAACGAATTCCAATTGCAGACACCGAAATCTATAAGACCACTTGTATTAGGCCTAACATTAGTTAAGTCTTAACTAAGTACGGCCTATATTCGATAAAGAGATAAATTAACACCATAACTTGTACGTTTTTATATTTAGTTTAGTTAGGGCTAAAATTGACCGTACTTAATACCATCAATAAGATAATTTTTTTTTAATTTAAAAATGGGAATAGGGAAGTAAATAAACTAGTCTGGAAATAGAAAATAATGTAGATACTATTTCCAGCCTAATTTGTTTACGTTTTTTAAGAGTCCCTAGTTGTAGGCTTGAAAATATAATCTTTGCATTTTGATTAAATTTGTTTCTCTACTTTTTTGACGATCCTTATTCCCCTTTTTAAATTAAACAATTTTAATTATCTTATTTCTTAAGTTTGTTTATGTCCGTTTATGGAGAATAAAGTTTAAGCTACATACGTGTATATGCATTCAATTGAATGTTACATGTTTTTCAACAGTTTACTTCTGCAATGGCTTTTTTTTCACCCAACCATTATTTACTGAGCCAGGTGGTTTTGTGCCTGAGGTTTCGTGTAAACAAGCGAAGTACAAAAATCTGTAGAATAAATCACGACTCACTAGAATAAAGAAATCTACTATGGTAATTGTTTACTGCTAGAAAACTCATTGCAATAGTCGCAGAAAACAACGTTGAGACAAAGTACATCAGCGAACTCGAAAAATGATGACTCTTCAACGTGGCAGCTTCCAATTAAAGTGCTATAAGTTGCACAGATTATTGTTCAATTAATGGACATTATTAAAACACCGGATATTTTCAATAGCGGAAAGTGAAGGGCTTAGGGAAATTCATCAGGGCGTAAATTTAAGGTTGTTTGAATCAATTTTAAAACTACCCTTTGACATACTCAATTCTGCATTCATTACTATTTTCCAGGTTTTAGTAAAATATTCGTAGCCGTTTTTTTCTGTAGCGGCTTTTAAAGCTATAATCAATAATAATAAGGCTGGATACACTGCTATAAATATACATGTTGTTTACTCTAATAAAACGAAGCGTTTTCGACTGGTATAAAACAGAGCATTTCTGACTAGTATAATGGTGCTTAAATTGCTTTATACACTTCAGAGACGCTTGAATGGTTTCTAAGAGCTTATGTTGATAGTGAACAAGAACATAGAAAATTTTAGAGAGTGGAAATCTCGACTTTCAAGAATCAACTTAAAAATAGACCTACAATCTTCTCAGGAGTTTGTTTAGTAGCTGTGCATAGATTTTGGGGCATTATACCTAGCCGTTTTTGCTGTAGACTTCAGTGCTTGAATGGCTTCGAAGAGAAACTTGGCCAGTAGCGATAAAGAAACTGATAAAATTTTTCATTCTTCTTCAAGAATCAACATAAAAATAGTCCTATGATCTGCGCAGGAGTTTTTATAGTAGGTTTGTCCAGATTTGAATAAAATATTCATAGCCGTTTTTATTTCTGCAAGTTTGTGAGATAATATGAATAATGGTAATAATAATATGAAGAACAAATGGATAAATTTTGAATTTTGTATAACAATCGGAAAATCAACATTTTTGTTATTATCAATATTTTAGCAACCTTAACCATTGAGATAGAAAGTCTTTGAGTGTTGTTTCAAGAACAAGTCTGCTTTTCAAGATAGTTTTTGCCCGTATGTGAAATTCACAGGCGAACCCTATTATGAACCATTATCGTGATTCATGATAGATAAACTTATAATGTTATTCTACAACTTAATATTAGACCTTTTTAAAAACTCTGAAAAGCTTTTAATATGTTGTTGTACAAAATGTCTACTAAAGCATACCTACATCTATCAACCTTCTGTTTACATCCATTGAAATAAAGTACATGTGTATGCGCAGTTAGACAGTAAGGTGCTCGCGCATTTACAGGACAGACAAAAACCGAGTATTATTATAATAGGTTCTTTGCGGCACTACTATCAAGTTTGATCTCGGTTGTTGAAATAGCAAAGGAAATTATGGAGACTGTTCAGAGGAAAGAGCCATAAAACAATGGAAGAGAAACAGGATTTGCTTTCTCTTAAAGTGGACAAAACTACTTCTGCTGATAAGAGTAATACCTGAGTTATAATTAACAATACAGCTTCCGATTGCAAGGCTGATAAATTCCAAAATGAAAGCGTATACTTCTGCTAAAACTTGATACTACTTCTATCGTTCAAAAGCAATTTAACAAATTACATCGTGTTATTCAATATTAGCAATTAAATCACCATAAACATACAACGAACCATCAGTGCACACAATACCATTTCAACACAGCTTGACGGAGTACCAAAAACTCAAAAGAAAAAAATCCTATTAGACCTTATGAGACCTACAATTTTCTTGACAACATTTTAAGACCGTTATCTCTAAGAAGGCCGCATTCATTATGAGTTTAAAATCTTATTTAAAGACAATGTATACTGTTCTGGAAGTTTATCATACGTTCTAGGTACACCTGGATGTGAAAACCAACTCTTAGTATCACTCAAGTCAACGTTAAGAGCTTTTTCACAATAAGAAATAACATTTTATTTCTTTATATCTGTCAAGATTTAAAAGAAGATCTAAAAGGTTCTGGAGATTTTTGTTTGTTTGAAGTTAAGCCCAAAGCTACACAATGGCCTATCAGTACGGGTATCGAAACCCTGTTTCTAGCGTTGTAAGTCCACAGACATAGAGCTATCTCACTAGGGGTAGGTTCTGGAGACCTGGTGAAAAACTGTAATTATTAAAAATATCATCAACTTGACCTTTTAACCTCTTACGCTAAAATAGAAAGGTCAAACATGTAATTAAAATATGTGAGCATTCACTTAGCAAGCTTCACTTTGTTTAAGAATCTTCAATAATTGAAACATTTGTCGTTTAACTTGCTTTCACGACAAGCCATCAGACTCTCGAGTTAGTTGTTTAAGGAAGGCATACACAAACTATTAGTTTATATTCTGAGTTTATTAAAAGTAAAAAACTTTAGAATGAAAACTTTACTTCACTTATCGTTCCCATCGTTGAATGCTAATTAACAGAATAATATATATATTTTATAAACATTATTTGACTTTTATGAAAGCATAATCAAATATCGAAAGAAATTTTCCTCACTTTTGTTTTCCAAAGGGGGCATTGACCATAAATCTGACTTTTTTGATGTTCAGGATTAGGTATTCAGGTGAACAAACAATCATGTTTGGTATGAATAAATAAACGAGAAATGAGGTAAACAAAATAGTACAAAAATCAACTTGATGAAAGAGGTAATAGTAAGGTACGAATTGGGACTGAGGGCAGAAGTCGTCGACATACAAACAAACCTGATTTGCCCAGGACTTGACGTCATGCAACCTGCATACCACATTAAATAAAGATGGATAATGCTGTTTTTTTTTATCGTTCTGAATAAAGTACTAAAATAAGTAATAATTTACATTTCTGTGATTAGTAGTTGAGGAATTAAATTTTCCCAGTTATTTAGTGCTTCTCACAGCATATAATACCAATATAGCAAGGATCTGACGGAAATAGGTTTCTTAAGTAAACACAACTTGTTAGTTTGTGTATTAATTTGAATTAATTCAAACCCGATTCTACTCTCAAAATTCACTATTTATGAACTAATAACAATTATTTAAAATTATTTTAATACAAGACTCGTGCTATACTAAAAACAAAATTAGAAGTCGTCATATAAGTGTAATATAGGGTTAATTTAGTATTTGTAAAGAAGAACCATGTTTTAACGTGTGTAATATACAGAATTCAGTGCGGTACAATTTAGATCATCACGTGACCCACATAACTCATACTTATTAATCATAATAATGATAATAATAAGCGAGAATAAAATGGTTCCATCCATCCACTTCTATGTTGTAAACGCTTTCTTCCAACTGTTTTTAATGGAATTAGATATAAAAATATAGGCGTAAGTATACAAGCTTGATGGAAACGTGTAAAATGCTTCTAATATTGAACAGTAGTAGTAATTACACATAATAAATAACAGAAATGACATGGAAGATGTTAACACCTCTAACGATACAGAATAAATATCAAACTCATAAGATGTCTTTTTCTTAAAACATACACGTTGTAATTCAATTTTAGAAAAAGGTTATTATATAAAAATAAACGTTGTTTTAAACTTATATATAATATACAAGGCATAATAGTTAATCCTATATGTGTGAATGGTGTTGCCATCTAGTGACTAAATTCAACAATGACAATGACAATTTAAATCAATTAGTAATACGGTGAATCACGAAGACAATTGTTTGTAAGAATATATATTAATCATAATTTAATCAGTTTTGTTCTATAAAATCAACAACGTTCTTTTAAAACATGCGTGTAAGTCAACACTACACACTATCGTAAACCAAAAACAGAGTAAACTGTTCATTTCTTCATTTATATTTGAGTTTTTTTATATCGTGGCTTAAATGGTATTCATTACAACATGACGACTGCAACTCTAATGTTAAATTGTTTATTAGTGAGCATTGTAAACTGTAATTTTATATTTCCAGTCCCTTTTAAAATTAAGAGTTAATAATTTTATTCATGGAATTTTACTTATAAATGGAAGCTCAATTGAGATCACAAAAAAAGTTCGTAACGACAACATCTTTGTTTTCTATATATTCTGATCTTTTTTTCTTTTATCTTATAAATGTTGAAGGGATGGTCTAATAATTCAACTGAATTTTGCATTAGACGATATCCAATCATAGTTGGCATGGCATATTATATATTTCCCCTATAAGAGTTAGGGCATTCAATAACTTAATAAGACATGGAACTTGTACATCCAACAAAAAAGAAAACTTGAAAAAAATTCAAATATTAATACAGCTCCAACAATTTACATGAACTTTGACATTTTTCTTTAAACCTTTTTTCTCCTAAATAAATTATCTCGACTCTTCTGATGTGCCAAAGATGGTACTTTGGACAAAACCTTTTTCTTGTTCTGTCCTGAGCTCGGCATTAGTTTAACTCTTTTTTGAAATATTTTATTGTGAAGTAGTGTTATTCTTCAAAGGATTCATAACCAAAGGGGATTAGAAATTTCCTATTTTAGAAGGAATTTTAACCTCTTTCTCGGTTTATTATTTTGCTTAGAAGTGTCATCTAATAGTTACATCTATTAGGGCTAAATCCAAACATTGATGCAACAATCTAAATAGAAACGACGGTCTATTATTATTTAAAATCTTTAACCCCTCTAGTTTACATTTAGTATAAATATTTTATGACATTTTATGACGATATTCAACTGTTGATCGTTCTTTTTAAATTTAATACATCATATTTTGAGCATTTCCTCCCTATGAAGGTTTCCAGTCATGAAAGAATTTATTTTTTAATGTTAAGTACATTATTTCGTAATTTATAATTCATAAAAAATGATCCAAGGTAATGTTAATCCAAAAAGAAGAAAACGAGGTGGAAAAAGTAAGAAAGTATGACACTTATAGGTTACCTTTTCACAAAGTTTTATGGCTCTAGTTAGTATATATTTGCTATTTAGGCTTAAATGATTTAAGCAAAACTATTAAAAAAAGTGCTTAATGTATTCGATTTTGAAAAGTATTATTTAATGAACAAAATCTTACGTTATACGAAATCAATACTTTGACGATCAGACAACGAAATATTTTTTTTTCAGAGTTGAAGAAGAAATTGGAATAACAGTAATTTTTTGTGTATATATATAATAAATAAAACTTATACGTAAATTATAATCCTTTTTTTATAATATTCATTTTCTGCGTTACTGAAGTATATAAATTTGTCTTTTTTCAGGTGAGCAGAATAGCGGGGATGTAAGATAAATATAATTTTATTAATGAATGTATTTGCTAGATTGTCTGTATGCTTATAATATCACTTAACTGATCACGTCTGCGTCGTTTAATTGGCCCCCTAGTGGCACGCTAGAAACCGGGTTTCGATACCCGTGCAGTTTTGTGCTTAAGTACAAACAAATAAATCGTTTAGTTGATGGAAAAATTGGGCGGAGCGTTCAGTTTCCTTTCTTTTACAACAGAATCTTCTTGTTTTCTATTTCCATGAAAAGCACAAAAGTTGTTGCTCCTAAAATTTTTAACTAGAAATTCCAAAAAATTCTCGAAAGTAAGTCACAGTGGAATATAAGCGATTGGCGAGCTCGACAAAGTCTTTCTTTTTTATCAGGAAGAACGTAGAATAAAAATATTCCTATAAAATTATCTTTTAAATTTTGTAAAATTTTGTAAAACGTGCAAGATTGCTAAAAGTGACAATAGAAACAGCGATAACTCAAAAATGTAGTTAAATAGTGAACACAAAAAAATGAATGATGGAAACCATCTCTTTATGATGTTATGATTTAAGCGCCAAAAGTCGACGAAATTTTGAGGGATTGTGAAAACAAAATTGCAGTTAACTTGCTTATGTAACAATATTTAGGCCTATCGGTTTTCCAATCCAACCAGGTTTTTGAGGAGAAATCATACACTGCTTGCTTCAAGTCCAATTTATTGGAGAAATATTGCACATTACTTGCTCCAAGTCCAATTGTTTTTACACGAAATTGCACATCACTTGCTCCAAGTCTGATTGTTTTTACACGAAATTGCAGATTACTTACTTCAAGTCCAATTGTTTTTACACTTATTTTGAGCTGCAATGGACAAATTAGGTTACTCCAAGTTCATTTTTTGAGACCAAATCGTACATTGCTTATTCCAAGGATATATGTGTGTCTACATACATCTATATAATTTAAAATTACAGCACATTAACTTATCTCAATGACATACCTTACATGACGCTACTCCACAAACTTCTTGCGACCCGATACGAAAATTAGCAGGACGTGGTTTTTGGACGCAGCCACGTCCGGTCCTAGATATTTTACTGCCCTATAGGCACATTTTCAATTTGCCTCTCCCTTGAATTTAATTTTACTTGTGCAACGGAACCGTAGGACTATAAATCAAATGTATTTAATTACATTTACTTATTAAATCCCAAGGAAATGTTATAGTAACAGTTAACACGTGACTACCGTGCCACTTCAAAATTTAATATTTACACAAAATTCACTTTTCTTGTTCTGACAGAAGCGAAATCGCACACTACTTGTTCCACGTCCAATTTCTTAAAGCAAAATCGCACATTGGTTACTCCAAGTTCATTTTTGGAGACCAAATCGCACATTAATATGACAGTTATAACACTACATGAAAATAAGAAACATGCCCTTTTTTGAGTTACATAATCAAAACGATTATTTTATTACAGTATGCCCCACTGTGTTTCGGCAATAAACTTATACCGCTAAAATACGAGGTTTGAACTCTGTGACGGACACAGCACAGATAGCCGATTGTGTAACTTTGCACTAAAAACAACAACAACAACAGTGTCAGTGAATGTCAATGTGCCTTCCACTTTCTATGAGGTAATAATAATATATACAACTCATATCAGGTATGCCTTTTTCCCCTTCTAAGTCATGCTGAATTTATGACGCAGGCTTTCGGTAGGCAATGTGAGCAAGTACTGGGCCACAATCTAGAAATAATGGTTGGGTACCATTAAATTAAGGGAACTTTGATAACTAACACTAATGCAATGTTGACGTAATGTCACTCTTGATCAATGCATTCATTTGATATATATATATATATATATATATAAAGATAAGTTTCAGCCATCACAATAACAAAAGAACCAATAAGAGTAAGTGGAAAGTTAATTAACCCACGTTATTCTGATGCATTAAACCCTGCAATGTGAATGTTAGGGATGAAGTTAGATGCTGCAAGTAAAGAGAAAGATGCGCTGTTCTTTAGTTTCCACATCGTATGTAAGAGGAAATATTTCAACTGTTTTCATACCTATCTCAAGTATCTTTATATATTTCCTTCTCATATTAATTAACATAAACCAAGTATATGTATGATATGGCGTATTGCTTTATATTTCAGTTATGATTATTATGATTATTTATTTTTAACGGTTGAAATAATTGAATAATTCAGTTGGTCTATGTATAACAGTTTGGTTGGTAAAAGCTACTGCTGTTTAAATTTAACTTGGTCTGGTTCTTTCTTTTCTTTAACCCCTACGTTTGCGGCTTGTGCAAGTCTGTTTACCGCTCCATTCGCAAAGATTCGCGAATTTTTCGGCGGGCTATTCAAAATGTTGCGCACAAATTGCTTACATCATATGATGTCAACCGCAGTTGAATGGTTAGGGAATATATTTTTGATATGAATAAATATGCTTTTTGTTTGTTTATCTTACATAACAAATGCACAAGTTAACGTGATTAGATAATTAGCTACACCATTCTATAATATGAGAGTAATCAACTTTTAGGGATAAGTCTCTAGATTTGCAGTTAATTGTTGCAAAACACGAAATATTTATGTAGTGGAAACCCCTTGCTTCTGAATTTTTTAATTTTTAAACATCTTATAAGATTTACACTGCCAGCCTATCTTCTAGATACTTTAACGAACTGTCATTACGATATAAAGACAGATTGTTTGGGAAAGTCGATTTTGGCTTTAATAAATCTTTTCTATTTATATTAAAAAAATTCGTTTAGTCAAAAAATGAAAGAAAAAGAAAATTAAAGTGTTCATTTTTTAATTTTGAGTTCCTGCAAGTAAACTAAATTAGAATGTTCATTGTTTAATTTTGAGTTCCTGCAAGTAAACTAAATTAGAATGTTCATTGTTTAGTTTTGAGTGCCTACATGTAAACTAAATTAGGGTGTGCATTGTTTAGTTTTGAGTTCCTGCAAGTAAACTAAATTAGGGTGTGCATTGTTTAGTTTTGAGTGCCTACAAGTAAACTAAATTAGAATGTTCATTGTTTAGTTTTGAGTTCCTGCAAGTAAACTAAATTAGGGTGTGCATTGTTTAGTTTTGAATGCCTACAAGTAAACTAAATTAGGGTGTGCATTGTTTAGTTTTGAGTTCCTGCAAGTAAACTAAATTAGGGTGTGCATTGTTTAGTTTTGAGTTCCTGCAAGTAAACTAAATTAGGGTGTGCATTCTTTAGTTTTGAGTGCCTACAAGTAAACTAAATTAGGGTGTTCATTGTATAATTTTGAATGCCTACGAGTAAATTATTATAATTTATATTTTAATTATACACTTATTAACTAAAACATTTTTACATACTTTATTTTCATTTGAGTGCTTTTTTCTTTTCATAATTAATAAATATTTATTCTCCTGAAGAAGAATAGTAAACTATTCGAAAGCGCTCGAGTTTTGGGTCTCGTTTTGAAAATAATAAATATATTTTGGTGTCTCAAGATTTCTCATCTACTATATTTTTGTACTTATTTTAGTTAACAATCGAATGATAACAATGTTCATAGGTTTGTTTGATTGCTTTAGGGTAAACCCACATTGAGCTATCTGCTGTGTCCACCGCAGGGAATCGAATCCTGATATTTTTGCTTTCTAAGTCCGTAAACTTATCGCTGTCTCATAAGGAGAGTCAGTAATATAAAAAAAAATAATTTAACCCTGGATAAAAAAAATAGCAAAAACTGCGATCATGCACAATACTAAACGTACATTGAAATCAGTGCTTAATAAGCCATAAATACCAGAATGTTTACGATGAGCTATGTGTGTTATTATTTTCTGATATTGTATTTACTTTGTGCATATATCATGTTTTATCCTGCACAATTTTAAAAGCTTAACTTGGCATGGCTATGGTGCTCGATTTACAACGCAGAATGTGGTAACTGATATTTATCATGGGCTTTAACCTTGGACGTTAAACTCTCAGTCCAGCACACGAAGAACTAGGTTAAACCATGTTAAAAGAAACACGCTGCTTTCTTTCTTCAAATACAGATACACTAATCACTAGCTGAAATATGTTTCTCACAATTTTCCATAACTATTCAATTAAATACCTTTAAGCAGAAAACGTTAACATGTGAAACTGATTCTTTGGTGCAACCAATACATTCTTAGTTAAGTTGTAGTACTTAAATGTTTTCAAGAATGATACTGGTAGTCATAAAACTGTGAAAATGGCGACGTTAAAATGTCAAACTGATTCTTTGGTGCAACCAATACATTCTTAGTTAAGTTGTAGTACTTAAATGTTTTCAAGAATGATACTGGTTGCCATAAAACTGTGAAAATGGCGACGTTAAAATGTCAAACTGATTCTTTGGTGCAACCAATACATTCTTAGGTAAGTTGTAGTACTTAAATTTTTTCAAGAATAATACTGGTAGCCATAAAACTGTGAAAATGGCAAAGTACTTGGAAAAAAAGAAAATAAGAAAGGAAAGCTATTTGGAATTAATATGTTGACATGGATAAAACAACATAATTTGTGGTGATGAAAAGTGAATTATTAGTCTTCATTCTATATTGTAATAATTTGAATTAAATCACACAAGAAACTTCTCCATTGCATTGGAATATATATAAGTTTATTGTATAATATACACTACCTGCACCAGGTTTTCCCATAGTTTTTTTTGGTAGTTAAAGGAAAACAGAAAAAAGAAGGGTCGGTACAAAAGAAATTTTCCATACTCGTTAAATTTCTTTGTTTTTTTTTTTTTCACACCGACCTATTTTGCACTCATCTTTCGGTTTGTTTGTTTATAAGACTACAAGGAAGGCAGCTAGTCATCACCACCCACCGCTAACTCTTGGGCTACTCTTTTACCAACAAATAGTGGGATTGACCGTCACATTATAACGTCCACACGGATGAAAGGGCGAGCATGTTTGGTGTGACGGGGATTCGAACTCGCGACCCTCAGATTGCGAGTCGAGCGCCCTAACCACCTGGCCATGCCGGACCTCCCTAATCTTTCGGAAGTCACGATTTGTTGGAGTGTGTAAGACTGTTTCTCTAGTTCGAGCAAGCGTTGTGGGACAACAGTATAATTTTTGTGCTATGTATGGGAGCTGGCCGATAGCAGATGCAAAAGGTATTGACAGTTCTAGCACAATCCGCTAAAAAAAATGGAATGAACAAGTTGGTATTAATGCAGTGTTCGGTAGCTTTCACTATTGTATTCGCAAATATATTACTCTTACCTCCCAACACACTTTTGAAACGAGCCTAGAAATATTGAGTTCCAAACAGAGTTTTCCTCAAAGTTGAAATCCTGGAAGACAGACTATCATAGTGAGACTTGGTCAGTTCAGTCAAATTGATGTATTTATTCCTAGTCGGATAACTTGTGTGATCCATCAAAGTCTATTGCACCTGATCTTTCTTTTTTTTTAACTGCAAGTGTTATCTCCAATCAAATAAAAGTTCCCATCCGTTCTGTTACAACTGGTATGATCGTCCTTCTTTGTTATTACCAGCTGATATTAATTGGTTACTAATATCTCTATACAGATGATTTTTGAAGTACTAGGCTTCTGCAGGGATGTCATTACCATGTATGACAAGTACTTGGGTTCGTTATTCGTGTAGAATAACAGTTAGCTGAGTAAGTTTCGGGTACGTAACAATGACTGTTGCCCATTGTCCTAATGTTCCCCCTATTGTTACAGAAATTGTTTTTCAGTTTCGTTAAAAGCGCTCCCCAGTGGCACAGCGGTAAGTCTGCGGACTTACAATGCTAGAAACCGGGTTTCGATACTCGTGGTGAGAAGAGTGCAGATAGCCCAATGTGTAGCTTTGTGCTTAACTTCACACAAACAAACAAAGTACCCCTACAGGTGAAAGGTGAAACAATTTGCCTTTTTCTCTTTGACTCTTTAATCTTACCGGAACTTTATATATAAAATGTAAAAAAAATAAAAAAATAGGTAAATGTCTTAATTTTGGCATAAATCAATTAGTAAGTACCATTTATCGATTTCACATTCACATTTAAACATGAGGCAGATATTCATCGACATGATTGCAGATTGCAAAGTTATAGGAACTGTTGCAACAAACAGCAATTCAGTATACTTGAAAACCCATTTAGTAGCTCACCAAACGCCATGTCTGAATCAGCAAAGTTGGGAATTCATCTTCAGTAAATTGGTATTGTGTTCAGTATAATTGAAAACCCGAGTATATCGTATATAAACAAAAGGATGGAGAACAGTGTATTATAAAGGCTAGAGTATATCGTATATAAACAAAAGGTTGGAGAACAGTGTGTTATAAAGGCTAGAGTATATCGTATATAAACAAAAGGTTGGAGAACAGT
>NW_013665801.1:653217-655100 GCF_000517525.1 Limulus polyphemus | reverse complement strand
TAGCTCACCAAACGCCATGTCTGAACCAGCAAAGTTGGGAATTCATCTTCAGTAAATTGGTATTGTGTTCAGTATACTTGAAAACCCATTAGTAGCTCACTAAACGCCATGTCTGAACCAGCAAAGTTGGGAATTCATCTTCAGTAAATTGGTATTGTGTTCAGTATACTTGAAAACCCATTAGTAGCTCACTAAACGCCATGTCTGAATCAGCAAAGTTGGGAATTCATCTTCAGTAAATTGGTATTGTGTCTATTTGAATTATTAAATGTTTTTCCTTTTTGTTAATCACAATGTTTTGACAAGTTCACCTAAACGTTTATTACAAGATAAATCAAAATATTAGAATGTGAATTGGTTAGTTTGTTAGTAAGCGTAAAGCTACGCGATGGGCTTCCTGTTCTTTGCCCACCAAAGGTATCGCAATATGATTCTTTAGCGTTGTAAACACCATAGAAACTTACCACTGAGCTGGAGAGCTAGAAGAATGAACAAAGTAAAGTCAAAATTTCCTAATAATAAGTGTTAATTCCATTTCATTTGTGTACGTTTCACGTCTTATTAGGACTGAATATTTTTAGCTATGCAAGACATGTTATCTATTATAATAGCAATGTGAATTAATCGTTGTTCTATTGGTTTCGATAATTCATTATTTCATAAACACATATAAGCACGTTATATTTTCATTTATATGCAACTTAATATTTCTGGATACTAGAACCTGCTATTCTAAAACAACGAGTTTAGCTGAGTTGCAGACAGGCTCTGTTTGACTGCAATTTCGTGGAAGTTTACTTTTTTTTAGGTGCTAGCCAGATTTTCCCATGAGAATACAGAGTGGTGATCTTATTGCTTAATCGTGATTAATGGAAGTCAGAAAAGAACCTTTTCTTTGTTATTTGTACTTGGGTTTTTTGTTATCGGCTGCTTTATTTCAGCTCTCTTCATAATGACTCTCGTTCCAGACTTCGTGAAATTAAATTCTATTTTAGCTTTCGTCTTCCACTGTTATCTTCAGTTAAGTTCTAAGCTTTGTTTAGCAGTAGAGAGAAACAAGCAGAGCAAAAGAGAGCTAAAAAAAAACACACCGACAAAAAAAAAGAGGCGGGGAAGCCAATATAGAGCGAAAACAGTCATCATTCCGTACCATTAACCAATCATTTTTTTATCCTTCTGTTATCTGTTTATAAATGTCAGTTGTCTATTTTTAATTCGTTTTTAACAAAGAAAAGTTTGTGTTCATTGTAAACTTGAATTATTGTTATTGATTCACACGAACCACATGGCCAACATAGTTTTTCACAACTTTAACACCCAGACATCCAAAAACCAACTAAATCCTCTAATCGTCCATTACTTTATTGCCATATAATTTAGTTATCTGTCAGTGATCCATTAATATCGAATTACACATAGATATACCTTATGCTGTGGTGTTTAATCTTCTCTGTCAGCCACTGATGAAAGATGTATCTGAGTTAACGTAATGTTAAGATAAGTCAGCCATTTAGATAAAGGACAGAGAGATACATAAAGCGCTCAGAAAACTCATAAGACGGTGTTATAATAATGTACTCAGTTCAGCTCTAACATTTATTGACAAAAATGGTCACAATCGAAAATCAAATGATTTTTCAAAATTTTAATACTTCAAGTGTTACTTAAGATTATATTTCCTGTTTCTGTCGTTTGAGTCAAATATTTTTGTTTAATTAAACATCCCCGGTCATCTGCTTTTTGACTAAACAGAGTAATTATTATTGTTTTTAAATGATTTTTAATTAATTAATTTCGAATGAATGGCAACTCGTCATGTTTTCGCAAATAAACGATTTTTAGAGTTGAGCGTAATACAATTCTCAAAAAATTAATATTAATTT
>NW_013665801.1:639457-652272 GCF_000517525.1 Limulus polyphemus | reverse complement strand
TTTTAATGTTACTTATTATTAAGAAATACAATCTGGTATTTTGGACAGCCCTCATCTTACTCAATATAATTTGGACATCCCTCATCTTACCCAATATAATTTGGACATCCATCATCTTACCCAATATAATTTGGACAGCCCTCATATTACCCAATATAAGTTGGACAGCCCTCATCTTATCCAATATAATTCAAACAGCCCTCATCTTACCCAATATAATTTGGACAGCCCTCATATTACCCAATATAATTTGGACAGCCCTCATCTTACCCGATATAATATGCGATCGTTTATTATTTTGTTATGAATTTTCTTGTTGTTATAATTCTACAGTATGTTTTCTGTGGTACCAAATTCCGACTTAAACTACAAGAAACCACATACCTGGATAATCTGTTTTAGGAATCATAAGCACTTGAAAAGAATATAAATAAGTGTTTTATTTTCTGATTTTCTGAGTTTTTAAGATATAGCGGGACATTTGAGAGTGAATTGCAAAACTAACGTTGTTATGAAGTGAGATTTGAAAGTACACAACAGAAAGTTGAGTCAATGTAAGAAAGCGGCCGACTTCTGGTCAGTTTCTAAGGAAATAAGGGATTACAGTATTCTAAGCCATTAGAAAACGATTGGAGAGAGCGGGTGTAGCGGCTGTCCTATGGTAAGTTTCTAAGGTATTAGGGGATTACAGTATTCAAGTCATTAGAAATTGATTGGAGTGAGCGAGTATAGCGGCTGTCCTATGGTCAGTTTCTAAGTATTAAGGGATTACAGTATTCTAAGCCATTAGAAAACGATTGAAGAGAGCGGGTGTAGCGGCTGTCCTATGGTCAGTTTCTAATGTATTATGGGATTACAGTATTCAAGTCATTAGAAATTGATTGGAGTGAGCGAGTATAGCGGCCGGACTCTGGTCAGCCTCTATGCAATTAGGGAATTACAGTATTCTAAGTCAATAGAAATTTATTGTATTGAGCGGATATAGCGGCCTGGCTCTGGTCAGTTTCTAAAGAATTAGGGGATTACAATATTCTAAGCCATTATAAAATGACTGGAGTGAGCGGGAGTAGAGGCCAGCCTATGGTCAGTTTCTAAAGAATTAGGGGATTACAATATTCTAAGCCATTAGAAAGCGATTGGAATATAGCAACCACCTTTCTTAGTTCACTCGGTATGGATACTACCAGACTCACTATGGTAACGAAACGTTATAATCAGATAAAAACAAAGCAAAAAACCGTAGCAGGGATTTAGTTTTTAAAGGAGAGAAAACTTTCCTAAGCTGTGGTGCTCAGGGATATTGATATCCCCCATTCGCCGCGCTCGCGAAAAAAATCTTTTTTTTCTAAGTTCGTGGGGTTAATAAACTTTCTGAGACAGATCATATCTACTAATTTGGCGTTTATGAAGACTTGAGAAATGTCTAGAAGTCCGGAGGGTGGAATGAAAATCAAGGCGACATCATTCGACCAAGCACATCCCAATAAACGCCCCATAAGCAGGGTCACCTAGTGGCTGGGATCTGTAAATCCAGTGCCTCGGCTGAATCATAAATCCAAAAGTGCCGTGGAATTTGTTGTGGGTGAAACGGGAGGTCCCCGAGAAAATCCACTTTCCCAGGACAGGCGCCGAATAGTCTGCCTGTCCTGTGCTCTATAATCAGATATACGAGAACAAGATGGACAGTCGTGCAGCTAAAGGAAAATAAAAGGAGAGAAGAAAGAAAGAAGGCCAGGTCAGATGTAAGAGACAAACCTAGAGAGGCGCAGTAAGAAATTAATACGCTGCCAGTAACAAACTAAAACACTATTTCTAAGTCTATGGGTTACTGATTACCAACGATAAACGGCAAACAAAACTTATTCCTAAATCTATGTGTATTAATTACCAACAATAAACAGCAATGTGTTATGTTTACATTAACAATATGTTGCCAGTAAGAAACAAAACTTATTCCTAAATCTATGTGTTATTAATTACCAACAATAAACAGCAATTTGCCATGTTTACATTAATAATATGTTGCCAGTAAAAAGCAAAACTTATTCCTAAATCTATATGTTATTAATTACCAACAATAAACAGCAATTTGTTATGTTTACATTAATAATATGGCGCCAGTAAGAAGCAAAACTTATTCCTAAATCTATGTGCTATTAATTACCAACAATAAACAGCAATGTGTTATGTTTACATTAATAATATGTTGCCAGTAAGAAACAAAACTTATTCCTAAATCTACGTGTTATTGATTACCAACAATAAACAACAATTTGCCATGTTTACATTAATAATATGACGCCAGTAAGAAACAAAACTTATTCCTAAATCTATGTGTTATTGATTACCAACAATAAACAGCAATTTGTTATGTTTATATTAATAATATGTTGCCAGTAAGAAACAAAACTTATTCCTAAATCTACGTGTTATTGATTACCAACAATAAACAACAATTTGCCATGTTTACATTAATAATATGACGCCAGTAAGAAACAAAACTTATTCCTAAATCTATGTGTTATTGATTACCAACAATAAACAGCAATTTGTTATGTTTATATTAGTGTGAGTCAAATGCTGATAGAAATATAAGGCTAAATGGTTGTACATAAAAATGGAAAAGAAGCACTAATTTCCTATTTTATATATTATATCTTCAAACGTCGTTACTTCCCACCTCACTTCATAACAAACATCCCTTCAGAACAATGTATTGCTGATTTTAAAGCAGATTTCTTGTATTTGTTTCAAAACTCATTTGTTTCAAGATGGCGTGTAAATTCCAAAACCTCATGCACGGAATAATTTAGAGAAAGTAGAAAAAAAAAACAAATTTCAAGCTTGCTATTTTAACCACAGGTAGAAAGCTAGCTTTTTGTTGGAAATTCTTGAGTGCTTAACTAAAATATTCGTAATCTTGAGAAATGAATTATTTATATTGTTGTGCATGGCTTCTTATAACTGTACATTCACTTAGTCATTTATTTACTAATGCAAATATTTAAGCCAATGAAATAGAATCTAACTATCATTTCTTCTGCATATGTATTTTTTTTTTGTCAGAAGCAATCACTTAAAATCCCATGTTCATGCAAAGAATTGCTTCTACCGTTATGTTACATTGTCAATGGCCACATTTTTACCGAAAATATAAAAAAGACAAAACTTCTCGAGCGTTACACTCTTTTACCATAAAAAAACTTTGGTTTTGGAAATGTTTCTTGTTGTGTGACTTTCTGTAATGTAGTGTCAGTTCTGTATCACTCCGTACTTTCTGTAATGTAGTGTCAGATTTGTATCACTGGCGAGGAATCTTCAAGATAAACGAGACATTTGCAAACTCTGTTAACAGAACAAAAAAAAGAAGAGAGGAAAGATGAGTGAGTATTAATGTATGTCTTTTTTATTATATTTCATAAAATGATTGATAAGATGTCCAGTTTTCTTCAGGACTTCTCCGTCCTCCCGGTGGGACAGCGCAAAGCCTCCGAACTTACAACGCTGAAATCAGGGGTTCGAGTCCCCTCGGTGGACACAGTAGATAGCCCCATCTGGCTTTGCTATAAGAAAAATACACACGTACTCCACTTCTCCACAACTGATGTCCAATAAAAGAAAGCATTAAAGGACTAAACGTGTTTGCTTTATTAGCTCAAAGGAAAATTGTTTAAATTATATTAGATTTGCAGCATGCCATTCTTTTAAACTATGTATGCAGCATTATTTTAAAATGAAAAGTATGAAACAGTTCCAAGTCTTACTAATGTCATCATCTTTAATTCTGCGTCTTCTTCAGGTAAGACTAAGGAATATTTAACTTAATTTACTCTCTTACATAAACCACACACACAATCAGCATTGCTAAGAGGCAGTTTGACAGTACATGTGAGAGACTTTCATAAATTCTGGGGTTATAAGATTTTTAATTTTGTGTCTAGTACGAGAAGTTTTCTTAGTAAAAAGAAAAGAAAATCATTAATTTCATTCATGTAAGTAAATACATTCTTTCTCTAAGTTAATTGAAATATACTTTCTTAAAGAAAATTCATGTTTAAGTTTAATCATAACATTAGCTAGTCCAAAGAAACTACACTAATTAAGCTCTTTAAATTAACTGTTTTTCTGAGAACACCTGGTGGAAACTTTTCAACTCTTTAGAGATATTGACAGTCTCAACCATCATATGCATTCGTTGAGATTTGGCGTTTGGTCTAAATTCTTTGATATAGATTTAATTCTGCCTCATGTGATTCGTTTTAATGGGCTATTCATACAAGGCTGGATCCTTAGATTTTATCTTTTTATGATGTCTTCTAAGCTGTTTCTCTTCATTAGTCAGACAACTTTCTGTTTCATAACCCAATTTTCCAAGATTTATCGGCCTGTATTCTTAACTTGTGTGTGTGCATTCAGATGATAAATATAGTTCAAAAATTAATTATCTTTGCTTTTAGGAGTTAAAACAGGCAACATTATTATTATTATTTGCCTAATATTGACCTAAGATGAACTAATCAGAGATGACATATCTTGAAACTGCAATCTTCAACTGATAGGAGTCAGGTGGTTTATACTTTATTTTTTATCATCAATCTGAAAATTCTTATACATATCAAATAGAACAAGAGGGAATCTTCAATAGCAACGACATTTGAAAATTCTTTTAGGCATGTCATCCTGTATCACTGTGTCAAGTTGGTTGTTGATTGATCAAGAAATGTGTAAACGCGTACGTAACAGATATACACACACACACACACATATTAATGTTCATTTAAATAGATTAGATGTGGGTCCAACCCCCTCATGATCTTTCTCATCTCATCCTGTATCACTGTGTTAAGGTGTGCTGATTTGGTAGTTTTTCCGAAATTAAATGGGGGTCTAATCCCCTGATGTCGTCTTGTATTACTGTGTCAAGTTGGATGCTGATTGATCAAGAAATGTGGAAACGTATAAGGAACATATACACACTTATTGACTTTTATTTATAAAAATTAGATGGTGGGGTCCAACCCCCCTCATGACCTTCCTCATGTCATTTTGTATGATTGTGTCAAGTTGTGATGAATTGGTAGTTTTTCCGAAATTAGATATGAAATTAAATGGGAGTCACACCCCCGGGTGTCTAACCCTCACCTTCTGTGGAAAAAAATTAGATTACTAAGAATGTGACGTCACAGAGTATTACTCTGTATCATCAGCTATTATATATTGAATTTTGTAAATAACTTTCTTACACATGCATAACTTGTTCAAGTCTATTAGATTAGCCGCTTCGAAGTAACATTACGATAGCATACTATGTAATGAGATGCATACTGTGTGAAAAATACTTGCGTACATCTAAGCACTAAGGATCGCTAGAATAAAAATAATAAAAAAAAACGAAATTCGTCACTGTATGATTTTATACTTAATCCGATTTTCAAAAATTGTTTTTATATCTTCTTGGTTTGCCTTGCACACAGGAAGTTGGTGAAAGGCACCAGTCGATTGTCTTGCCAAAATATCAAATATTCGATTTCTACGGTCTATGTAACACTTGGGAATTACTGTCAGGATAGGATAATGTTATAGTGGACATTAGATGTCTCTGTTTGGATCTGGAAAAATGTTACATTTCGTTTTCTTGAAGATGCTCTGAAGTGCTGAGAAAACAGTCAACCATCTCAAATGATTGGCATTTGTTTTCTTGGTTTCTAAAGGATGAAGTGAAAATATTACTAGTTTTCCAATGATGTTTTCAACTCAGAACCTTTAACGTCATTATTAACTAAACCATAAAAAGTTTAATGATACATATGACCGTTTTTATTTAGTTTTATGTGATATAAAGTAATAGATACGATACATATGTTTAAATACGTGCTATACTAAACATTTAAATTTGTGAGCTCTAATGATAACACCTCTTTCACATAGAAGAATTTCTTAAATCATTTTGGGAGTAGATATGAATAATTAAATTATTTTGGGGGTAGATGTGAATAATTAAATTATTTTGGGGGTAGATGTGAATAATTAAATTATTTTGGGGTAGATGTGAATAATTAAATTATTTTCTACTATCCATTGGAAATTTAGGTAAAATATCAGGTGAACGTTTTATCTAAAAAATTACAAACTAAATCTTTCGAAGATCAAGATATCAATTTATGTCTTTATAACTACAGAAAACACTGAACTAGAAACATGTGATTTGATTAAAAATCATCGTGAGTGGCTGAAGAGTATTTAGTTTTTACAAGTACTTGGTTCAAGCACTTTACATTAACTGTAATTTATTTCTTCAGTTACAGCTGTGCATCCAACTTTCTATAATTTGAAAAATAATCAAACATTTGACATTTTTTCATGTTGTATTAAAATTATAATAAAGTGGCTGGCTTATCTGACTTATAGGATTGTTTAATTTAATTTCTGGTTGTATTCTACATAAAGAAGTTTCGTCTATTAAAAATGGAAGTACTAATTACTTTGTATTTCGAACATTTTGAGAGTTGAGAGTTGTGAGGATTTTCCTTGTATGTATGGATTTCAACAATTGAAAGAAGTAACAAATATGCTATTAATCTACGCAAGAAGTATCTTGAACATTTTGCTGTGAAATATGCTATAGGTGGATTCCATTTAAGGATTGAATCAACCAAAATCATTAGTTCGAAAAATCTCTATATAACAGGTAATACTTCAAAACACACCATGATTTGATGATGCATTTAAGAAAGAAATGCTTAATGACTGAAAGAAGGAAAAGATGAAGTCATATAAATGAAACGTAAATCTTGCCTGCTAAAAACACCTTATTACGACAAAGCTGGTTGGTTGTTCTTATTAAGCTCATAGTGACTATAAAGCTACACATGCATACCTAAAATAACACGTACTCGAATTTCTTAAAATAAGTCAAAACTAGAGAAATAGAGTGGATCTAAAACAGTAGGTTAAAATTTAAAACCATTATCACAACGTTTAAAAAGAACATTTTACATTACCTCCCAGTCAATAATAATAATAATGTGATACATGTGTTGTTGGGTGTTGGAGAGAGTATATGTTTCCCTTTGAAATAATTAAAACCATTATCACGACGTTTAAAAAGAACATTTTACATTACATCCCAGTCAATAATAATAATGTGATACATGTGTTGTTGGGTGTTGGAGAGAGTATATGTTTCCCTTTGAAATAAACTTTTCATAAATAATCCCTAGAAGAAAAACTGTGCGTTTACATGATTCAATAATTGCTAGGAAAAAAATATAGTAAATTTTTGAAACCTGAAATAATTTTCATTTTTTTAGAGTTTATAATAAACTGTAATATATTTTCGTTCTTATGCTACAAGCCCCCTTCAGCGGCACAGCGGTAAGTCTGCTAGAAACCGGGTAAGTCTGCTAGAAACCGGGTTTCGACACCCGTGGTGGGTAAACCACAGATAGCCCTTTATGTAGCTTTGTGCTTAATAACAAACAACAACAAGTCATCTTAAAAAACACACACATACCTAACCATTGAACACAACATGATTTAAGAGGCACGAGCTTAACCGTTATTATAGTGATAATTTATGATATAAACTTGACAAACCAAACAATGAATGCCTTATGTTTAGAACTTAAATGAAATGGTTAATGCCCTGTGTTGATCTTGTGTTGCATTGTTAATCCAGACAGTTTCTACTTTCAAGGAACAAAACCTTTTATAACAAAGATTTGAGACACATTAGAAAAATAAGTGTCACTATTTATACCCATTTTACAGTAGAAGAATAAGGGTCACTATTTATACCCATTTTACAGTAGAAGAATAAGGGTCATTATTTATACCCATTTTACAGTAGAAGAATAAGGGTCACTATTTATACCAATTTTACTAATAGAAGAATAAGGGTCGCTATTTATACCAATTTTACTAGTAGAAGAATAAGAGTCACTATTTATACCCATTTTACAGTAGAAGAATAAGGGTCACTATTTATACCCATTTTACAATAGAGGAATAAGGGTCACTATTTATACCAATTTTACTTAATCCGTATTTTTTGTAATGTAGTGTCAGATCTGTATCACTCCGTATGTTTTATAATGTAGTGTCAGTTCTGTATCACTCCGTATGTTTTGTAATGTAGTGTCAGATCTGTATCACTCCGTATGTTTTGTAATGTAGTGTCAGTTCTGTATCACTCCGTATTTTTTGTAGTATAGTGTCAGATTTGTATCACTCCGTATGTTTTGTAATGTAGTGTCAGATTTGTATCACTCCGTACTTTCTGTAATGTAGTGTCAGATCTGTATCACTCCGTATTTTTTGTAATGCAGTGTTGGATTTGTATCACTCCGTATTTTTTGTAATGTAGTGTCAGATCTGTATCACTCCGTATGTTTTGTAATGTAGTGTCAGTTCTGTATCACTCCGTACTTTCTGTAATGTAGTGTCAGATCTGTATCACTCCGTATGTTTTGTAATGTAGTGTCAGTTCTGTATCACTCCGTACTTTCTGTAATGTAGTGTTAGATCTGTATCACTCCGTATTTTTTGTAATGTAGTGTCCGATTTGTATCACTGGCGAGGAATCTTCAAGATAAACGAGACATTTGCAAACTCTGTTAACAGAACAAAAAAGAAGAGAAGAAAGATGAGTGAGTATTAATGTATGTCTTTTTTATTATATTTCATAAAATGATTGATAAGATATCCAGTTTTCTTCAGAATTACATACGTAAATGCCGACGATGGGCAAATATTCACGAACAATGATAACTTGCAAAATGCATTCATACATACATATATATATATATATTTACAGTCTGGTAATTAAATAATCCAAGTATTATTTACATTATTATAAGAAGAAAAAATATAACTCATGTAATATTGTGAAGGATTAGGATATATATAAAAATATCAGACGGAAACTTTATGGTAATAAATTACCTTTTTCCTAGTTTGACTCTAGGTTTCCATGAATAAGTAAGGCCTTCTTTAGTATCATGGATTATAGTTTTCGTTATAGATATTTTACCATTTTCGAATACTGGCAGCTTTTAATCCAGACCTCTATCACCGTTACTGAAGAAATTGAAACATTTTTTTTTCTTTTACAAAATGTTTTTAAACTATATCTGCATTTTTTAATGAAATTACATAACTATTTTATTTTATTTATCTAAATAAATACTTTTAATAATATGTTGATTTTTTCTTGAGTAAATACAAGCTATAAAAATCTGTTATGCAATAAACAACCAATGTATAATTTCTGTAGAGGAAACCAATATTTTAATGATGTTATCATGTTTTATTTATTAAAGACTTATAGCTTGGTTTTGTGAATAATATTGTTTGTGGTAGAAATTTGCCTGGATTTTTTTTTAATTAATTAAAAGACGAATAAGGAACATGAATGACAATCTTGTAAAATCTTCTTATTTGAACCACACAGTTATTTAAAACGTAAAGGTTGTTTAATCCATAAAATACCCGAGAGAGTAAATGTAAAAAAAAAAATAGTAACGCTTTTAAATAACAGATTTTTTGTCATTGTGATGTAATGCATACTACAAGAGGGATGTATAAAAATTTTAAAGTCGTTTGCATGCAGTAATTAAATATCATACCTAAACACTTAGAAAAAATTTAAAATCACGTTTTAGATTTTATTATTCGTTATTTAGTTTTGGTATTGTGAAATAACACCACATTAACGGATTGTTTTGGGGGGGGGTAAATTTTATGGCATATTCATTAAGTTATGCTGAGATTCTATTTATGAAAGCACACAACTTTTTTATTCATTTCAGTTAGTGAAATATACCAATACGTTTATGTTACAGTACATTTCTATTGCACCAATCTGATATCTACAATGATGGTGTGCATAAACATATTTCTGAAATACCCTTTCTAATCGTAAATATTTAATTTACAGACAATAAACAGTAACATTGAAATATGGCTTCGTTTTCATGTTCAGACATTTGCTCGATTTCCTTTTTTGAGAAACGAGATCAATGAATTTAAGAACAACTCTGTTCCTGTGAGCAAAGAGAAATCATCTTTAAACCATGCCTCCCGAAACCCTAAAGTAATAATAATAGTAATAATGACTAATGTATTGTTTTATGAACTGCAAATAACTTACTTTTGATGAGAAAATTATGTGCGCGTTGTTTTGTTTGTTAGTTTGTTTTAAAGCCAAGCCACTTTAGGCTGTCTACTGTGTCCACCGTAGGGGAATCGAACTCCGAATTTTAGCGTTGTAAATCCATTAGCTTACCGGAGTCTCATTGGGGTGGACGGGCACGTTGTTACTCTGAATGAATAGAAACCTGAAGGATAAGGGTTATGAGGTGTATTACAGTAAATATCTCTAATGTAATATACTTATAATAGGCTATTATGTAATATTTATTGCGTTTATACGATAACAAATCTTGGATTCGATTATTAAATACCATGACAATATCTGTATTTTTTTAAATGATTGGTATTGATAAAGTAATACCAATGAGCTCATGTAAATTTAGAAGTAAAAACCTAGCAAGATCTTTTCGAGTAATTATGGCTATTGACAGCCTTTATACTTTTATGCTTTTGACGAGTTCACAGAGTAATATGAATGACCCAAATCCTCTTTGCCAAACAAGCGGTGTGTGTGTATATAAGACATATCACCAACTCTGTCAACAGAGACAATTCTAATGGAACGTAGCTTAAACTCCGTGTAATGACAGTTAATGAAATGTAAACAGTTATTATCATCATTAACTGCAAATTGAGAACCCACCATTTTGGAAAGTAGAAAATATTGAACTGTAATAAAGTTTGTTGTTGTTGGTCTGAAGTTAAGCACAAAACTACACAATGGGCTGTTCGTGCTCTGCCCACCACGGGTATCGAAATCTGATTTGTAGTGTTGTAAGTCTGCAGATGTACCGCTGTGCCACTGGGGATACTGTAATCAGGTTCTTCGTTAAACAGCAAGCCATTCGGAGTTTCTTTGTTACTTCATGTTGAGCTTCCAAAACTGTGAGGAGGAAAAGTGGCTTACTTAGCATGATACTTTATCGAATTATTTTGTTTCTGTGTTCTGCCTTAGGAAGGAAAATAACCATATTGGATGAAAATAAAGATTTTTAGATCAAATTTTCTCGTGAGCATTATTTCTGCCAGTTGAGCACATATAATCCTGTTATACGTATTCCTGAAGATTTGGTTTTTATTGATTTTAAGATTATTTTTTAAATGTTTGCTCACTGGAAAAACCTCTAAAAGTCATTTTATCGGTTGGTTGGATACAGTGTATTTTAAACCTATGACATAAGAGCAATATGTTAAAAAGTTTCGAATGCAACTATGTTGCTCAAATCTATCTATGGACCAGCATTTTGATAGCACTTCTAGTTTATATAAACAGCAAGAATTTGATATTTAACTGTGGATACAAAATTATTTTAATTCTGATATTTATTTTCTAGCATATTCACATCAATGAAAAATATTTAAGAGTGTCTTCTGAGTAGACGGAATCAAGCAAAAAGAAATATATTTAAGAGTGTTTTCTGAGTAGACGGAATCAAGCAAAAAGAAATGTATCTAAGAGTGTTTTCTGAGTAGACGGAATCAAGCAAAAAGAAAAATATTTAAGAGTGTTTTCTGAGTAGACAGAACCAAGCAAAAAGAAAAAATAATTAAGAGTGTTTTCTGAGTAGACGGAATCAAGCCAAAAGAAAAATATTTAAGAGTGTTTTCTGAGTAGACGGAATCAAGCAAAAAGAAATATATCTAAGAGTGTTTTCTGAGTAGACAGAACCAAGCAAAAAGAAAAAATATCTAAGATTATTCTCTGAATAGACGGAATCAAGCAAAAAGAAATAAATATTTAAGAGTGTTTTCTGAGTAGACAGAACCAAGCAAAAAGAAATAAATATTTAAGAGTGTTTTCTAAGTAGACGGAATCAAGCAAAAATGAGATATTAGAAAACGAAGTAACAAAATCCGTATATCTGAAAGCTTCTCCTAACGCCCAACTCAGTATTAATGCAACTAGTGAAAATAAACTATTACCGTATACCATATAATAGTATTGTTTCTTGATAAATTACTAATGTGAAAAGAAAGCGAGATATTACTAAACTTGAAAACGTTACTGTAAGACAAATATAGTTATTTGTCTTAAGACGTCTAATAACACAGTTTTAAGTCTTAAGATACACGCTGTTCTATTCGAAAATTATTTTTAATTTTTTGTTTGTTTGTAATTAAGAACAAAACTACACATTGGGCTATATGTGTCTCCCCCCTCCCCACACACACACGGGATCGAAACCAGGTTTTTAGCACCTTAAGTCCGCAGACATCCCGCTGTGCCACGGGGGTGGGCGCTTATTTTAAATCCGTGACTGAAATTTTTTTCGATAGTCTTAAAACATAATACGTTTAATACTTGTTAAAAGTATATAGATATACTGATAAAATTAGTAGGATTTTCCCTTAAAATTGTTCACACAAAACATCTCTAAAGTTAAGTAATAATGTCTATAGTTGAAAATAAAGACCAACTATAAGTCACTGAAACAAAACTTATCGATAATTTGAAAAAAGAATAATTTGTTTATTTTGTTCTTACATACTGCATGTAAATGAGTGGTTATGAAAGAATGCAATTAATTTTAATTAAATGTATTAAATAAGTCAGAAATTCTGTGGCTAGGAACTTATTTATAACGTAATAAAAGACATACAAAATGACACTCCACAGTTTGTTTGTTTGTTATGGATTTCGCGCAAAGCTACACGAGGGCTAT
>NW_013665801.1:629018-639447 GCF_000517525.1 Limulus polyphemus | reverse complement strand
CTAGAGGAAGGCAGCTAGTCATCACCACCCACCGCCAACTCTTGAGCTACTCTTTTACCAATGAATTGTGGGATTGACCGTCACATTATAACGCCCCCACGGCTGAAAGGGCGAGCATGTTTGGTGTGACGGGGATTCGAACCCGCGACCCTCAGATTGTGAGTGCTTTAACCACCTGGCCATGCCGGGCCATTGGGGTCAGGACAGAAATATATAACTTACAAATAGTCACTGTCTTATAAGATCTTAGTTTCTAACTTTAATGAAAATCTTACATCGTTAAAAGAATTCGTTTGTAATTAAGCTCAAAGCTACACTATGGGCTATCTGTGCTCTGCCCACTAGACATACCGCTGTGCCACTGGGGGAGGAGCGTTAAAAAGAAGAAGACAACAATGAAACAACTAGAAAAATCTTCGAATGTTGAATACTCATTCCATTCTTCACATAAGTATCTACTTTAAGATGTCACTACCTAGAAAGGTTATAATAATATATAAATAGTTTTATTTTATAAACCTCATATCTGTGACGAATCTGGAAGAGTATGCCATATTATTGAGGTTATGATTCCTGTTATGTGTTCACAAGTTAAATGACAACACAAATTAAGTACATAAAAGGAGATCTGTAGCTAAAAAATATTAAAGTTCAACCAATATAAGCGATGAAAGTAAGTTAGACAACCAATATAAGCGATACAAATAAACTAGTCAACCAATATAAGCGATACAAGCAAGCTAGACAACCAATATAAGCGATACAAGTAAGTTAGAAACCAATATATGTGATAGAAGTAAGCTAGACAACCAATATAAGCGATAGAAGTAAGCTAGACAACCAATATAAGTGATACAAGCAAGCTAGATAATCAATATAAGCGATAAAAGTAAGCTAGACAACCAATATAAGTGATACAAGCAAGCTAGACAACCAATATAAGCAATAGAAGTAAGCTAGACAACCAATATAAGCGATGAAATTAAGTTAGACAACCAATATAAGCAATAGAAGTAAGCTAGACAACCAATATAAGCGATGAAATTGAGCTAGACAACCAATATAAGCTATAAAAGTAAGCTAGACAACCAATATAAGCGATGGAAGTAAAGCTAGACAACCAATATAAGCGATACAAGTAAGTTAGACAACCAATATAAGCGATACAAATAAACTAGTCAACCAATATAAGCGATAAAAGTAAGCTAGACAACCAATATAAGCGATAGAAGTAAGCTAGACAACCTATATAAGCGATAGAAGTAAGCTAGACAACCAATATAAGCGATAGAAGTAAGCTAGACAACCAATATAAGCGATACAAGCAAGCTGGACTATCAATCTAAGCGATAGAAGTAAACTAGACAACCAATACACGCGATAGAAGTAAGCTAGACATCCAATATAAGTGATACAAATCAGCTAAACAACCAATATAAGCGATACAAGTCAGCTAAACAACCAATATAAGCGATACAAGTAAGCTAGACAACCTTAATGCAAATGCAACATGGACACTACTGATGAAATACTTCAACAGTGTCGAGGAAAACATTAATTGAGGATCGAAACGTTAAAAAATATTTACTTTGAATTGAGCTAACTTAAACTTAATCCAGTTCACACCGAAACAGTTGTTGTTCAAGCAATTTGATAATATAAATAGCGTCTTTAACACTACAATGTCTTTTGTATCCTAGTCGGTCTGATAATACCTGGTACTAGGCGAAAGGCCACGTCGGTTTTGTATATATAGTCAACATAGTGCGGTTAACACATTAAAATATTCACTTCTCTTTACCTTCACTCAGAGGTTCTTAAAAATAACTTAATAGTTGCGAAGTTATATATGCTTCGACAGAATAAGTTAACTGACTTAGTTTTTGAATATTTAAATCTATTGTATTTGCTTTTATGTTTCGCTTGTAAAAATTATATCATTAATGCTTAGTAGTAAACAAAGAAACAATAAACAAATAAAAAATTGATTTTATGAAAGCAGTAAAATGCAAACAAATATAATCTTAGAGAAAGCCTAAATTCAAATAGTAGTTTCAAGAAGTAAGCAAAATAACTTGTAATCAAATTGCAAAACGATTACGTTAATAGAAGAAGGTAAGCAATAATATTAAATCAGCCAATAAATTTATAAAAAAAAGTTACATTCTTTACGTTGGTAGCGAGTTCATCTTCTGGTTAATAGCTGGTTTTCTTATTTTAATGACTAGGTTCTGTCATTCTAATGTCGAATTCTTCCCGGGAATGGAGGCACAACAGTACATTCGTGTATACAGTGGTTGGTAATACTGCGGAGCCTTCTAGTGGTTGATCCACTATGTCTCTGACTGCACTTGAGCACTTGAACTCGTATACCACTGACGAGGTGTGCAATGGATGTTATGACTTTAAACTTGAAGAGCTTTAATCTACTCTCTTTTAAAGAGACATTTTAACTGAACTTATAGATAAAGCTGATTGATAATTTCCTTCCTAATAACGTATGAAATAGTGACCAAGTACGGTATGACTAAAGTAACAGTTGACATCAGAACACATAGTGTGTTTAGTTTTTCATTTCTGGTATGAATTATTCTATTTAGGATTGACAATAGAAGATGAGTACACGACCACCACATTTTCGTGTAATATGACGTGGACAAAAATGGAAAATATAAAACATACTATCAAAATAAAAAATATTCGTTGAAAAAATTAACTAACCCATGCAGATATATCCTTAACAATGCAAAACAAGATTCGAAGAAAATCTACTTGCACTGTTGTTCAACTTGATGTGACCTTAAATAAGAAGAACAAAGTAATCATTGGTTAAAAGTTATTAAACAGTGATATACTTATTCAGTACCTCCATTACTGAATTAAGTTAATACAATGATGCAGTGTATAATTAGTTCTACAAATCAGCGTTAGTCTTATTGAATTTTTGTCATATAAAGTCAACGTGCTTGGAATAACTCTGGTAACAGGATTTTAACGTTTGGCATGTTTGAATTCCCATCGTTTTATTATTATTATTGTTAACAGAAGTGTAAATAAGTAATTATTTAAACGAAGGACCTGCTGAAGGGCCGTATTGAGATTATCAATTATACATACATATATAAGAGAGTCACGTGCTATAATGTTGAAAACAGTTGGTACATTCCACACTAAAAAACAAGTAAATCTAATTAGTTAAACACCTATGAGCTGTTAAGCCTATTTTGACACATAGAGTTTCTTTTACTTTTCCATACTTGGATGTTCCGGTTAAAGTTGTTTACATATTTTAGTAGATTATGTTGTTATTATGCTTTTCATTCCATCGTGCACAAAAAAAATAAACTTCCACACTATCATATTACTTAGTTTTCTGTGAGATATTTGTTGACACGATATTGAAAAACTGATAGGAGCAGTAAAACATAACGAAATCAATTCGGATATGCTTTACCAGTTTCCGCTTTCTGCTGCCTGAACCTTCACGACTTTTCTTTCCCAAGGGTTATTTCATGAAGAGCTTCATTTGTCTGGAGCTAAAGAAACATGGTATGAGTTTGTTGAAGCCAGACTTTGCGAATATTTATTAAATATATTTTCTCTGACAGTGTGGTATTTCTTCGTTTGTTGAAGCCAGATTTTGCGAATATTTATTAAACATATTCTCTCTGGCAGTGTGGTTTTTCTTTGTTTGGCATTATTTTCTCTGCCGTTTTCTATATTTCTTTCTTCAGTGTTAATATAGATTTCTTATAAGAACCTAGATCGCCATTACACAGTTAAAACAGGTATTGATATGTCCAAAATATATATACAATTTAGAGAGATATCTTCTGCCTTTTTAAATATTTCTATTAGCCATATATTTAATTTTCTCCGTGCATAATTTTCTATTTTAAGTACTTAAAATATCATTATATTTTGAGGTTATTAGTATTTTTATTGTTTGAGAATCCAATGGGTCAGTGATGAGTTCACTGATTTATAACTCTAAAATTCGGGGTTCAATTCTCCACAATGGAGACAGCTCTGCGCCGAAATACAAGACAAACATTATATTTTGAAGAGATAAAAAGAAAATTAAATGAAAAACTAACAATTAAAATCAACGCTAAAATCGATAGAATGGATCTTAAAGATATTCAAAATTAAATAAGTTATTTGTATTTCTTCCTTTATTTCATGTGTTTCTCAATCAAAATGACTTTCTTTTCAGTTTAAAAGTTTTTTTTCGCCATTGATCACTTCCGCTATTAAAACCCAATCTTTTTAACCGTAAACATCGATTATACTGTTAAAATATTCAGTTTGAGCTTGAATAATACGTCGTGTTTTCAATTTTGTTTTGCGTAGTAGCTTGTGACTCCAAATTACACACTTGCACGAATACATAACCTATTTGTTCGTAATATTCTCAAAGAATAAATCTTTATTTACATTTGCACTAATACATAGTTTAAATGTTCATAACTTTATCAAAGAATAAATGTTTATTTTGGTAAGATATAACTTTAGAAAATATACCAGTTTATATTTATATAACTTAGATCTACAATTTTTCTCATCCCTAAGTGTAATGCAGTAATATCTATCACAATTTTTCCGATAACTTACTGTTTTCTGTATGAAGAAATTGAAAATCTTAATCGAATCTCACACTCAAGTAGTTTTCAAGAGATTGGGGCAATATTTACAGTTTTTCCTTTGTTATAAGCACATCAGTAATAAATTTATGTTTTGTAATATTGGACTGTAAAACACATTCTACAGTTACATAAGAACACACAATAAAAAATTTACTTAACTTTTTTTTTACCATAAAATTTATATATATATATTTTAAAATATCCCAAATTCAATTTTAAATATTCAATTTGAAATACAAAGTACATTCATAAGAAGCCAAAATTTCTTATTCTACAATCTATCAAATGATGAAGATGATGTGTACTCAACAATAGTTGACAATATCTCATATTCGATTTAATAGTTATAATATTTAACAGTTACCTTACTCTGTCTGAGCGTGTAATCAGATATATCCAGCAATATCTGGGTAATAAGCATATTTCATAATAGTTTGAAATCCTATAGAATAAAACATTGAAAAATGTGATGTATCATAGTTATAATTGTTGGGGTATATTTGTTCATAATTACTAAACAACCATTCGTTAAAGGATGCTTAGTATAGATGGTTGAAGTTAATTTATTTTTGAATAACTTCAACCAGTGTTTCTACTACCGTGTTTTGGTTGTTTTCTATCTTTTCGTTTCTTTTCTTATGGGTGTGGGAATACTTTTACTGCCATCGAAGTATTAATTTAATAACTTCCAATCGTAAAGCCTTGGCTTACAGTCTACTTTAATTTGTGCTTAAAGCGATATCTTACATACCTATATTGTTAAAGCCTACTTTAATCTGCCTTAAAGCGATATCTTACATACCTATATTGTTAAAGCCTACTTTAATCCGTCTTAAAGCGATATCTTACATACCTATATTGTTAAAGCCTACTTTAATCCGTCTTAAAGCGATATCTTACATACCTATATTGTTACAGCCTACTATAATCTGCCTTAAAGCGATATCTTACATACCTATATTGTTACAGCCTATTTTAATCAGTCTTAAAGCGATATCTTACACACCTATATTGTTAAAGCCTACTTTAATCCGTCTTAAAGCGATATCTTACATACCTATATTGTTACATCCTACTTTAATCTGCCTTAAAGCGATATCTTACATACCTATATTGTTACAGCCTATTTTAATCAGTCTTAAAGCGATATCTTACACACCTATATTGTTACTGTCTAATCTGTCTTAAAGCGATATCTTACATACCTATATTGTTACAACCTACTTTAATCCATCTTAAACCGATATCTTACATACCTATATTGTTATAGTCTAGTTTAATCCGTCTTAAATCGATATCTTACATACCTCTATTGTTACAGTCTAATCTGTCTTAAAGCGATATCTTACATACCTATATTGTTACAACCTACTTTAATCTGTGCGATATCTTACATACCTATATCGTTATAGTCTAGTTTAATCCGTCTTAAATCGATATCTTACATACGTATATTGCACATTATACATAGTCTGGTGGATTCTCTTTGATATTATTGGAAAATAACTCATTTTAGCTTAAACCTAAGAATAAAATATCCTACCCATCTTTAAAACAAACCTTTACGCTTCTCAAATTCAAAACGTGGGCGTTATAAAAGTAAAAGAACATATTTTTATAAATTTTAATTTAGCTCGGCTTCCTGCTTACCGATCAATACATAAGTCAAGAAATTTCACAATCAATATGAGAATTAGGAATTATTACACCACTGTTTTTCTACAAAAACAGGATGAAAAGTAGAAATCAGTATATCAGTAACATTTTCTAAAAGTGTTTTTTTTTCTTTAGAAAATCCATGAAAGTAACATATACCTGTTCGCTATCCGGCACAACATTTGACGAAACTAACATATACCTGTTCGTTCTCCGGCACAACATTTGGTTGCGCTTACAAGCATTTTTTCCGTGATATTAATTACAAAGTTCATTTGATTATTCACGCAATTTATAAGAAACTTACGAGATTCTGTATATGATATATGCAATATAACTGTTATTTCAACAGTTGCATTATTAATAATAACCTAAGTTATGTTAATCAGTGATGACGTGCAACTAACCTAATTTTTGACATAACTTTGTAATAAGTTCTGTCTGTAGAGAATTTTTAGCTTCAATATTACTCCATTAGGTTAGTTTACTTGGTCTAGCACAAAGCTGAACAATGTATGTTTCCAGCCATAGGGGTCGAACCCCGAATTCTAGCGTTATTTACATTCAATATTACCGTTCAAACGCCAAGGGTATTTTTTAAGGCATTAGTTTGTTTGTTTGTTTTTTGAATTTCGCGCAAAGCTACACGAGGGCTATCTGCGCCAGCCGTCCCTCATTTAGCAGTGTAAGACTAGAGGGAAGGCCAACCCACCGCCAACTCTTGGGCTATTCTTTTACCAACGAATAGTGGGATTGACCGTCACTTATAACGCCCCCACGGATGAAAGGGCGAGCATGTTTGATGTGACAGGGATTCGAACCCGCGACCCTCAGATTGCGAGTCGAGTGCCGTAACCACCTGGCCATTAAGGCATTAGAAGAATACAAATATTAATATTTGTCTGGTGATAATTATAAATCAACAGTTATATGGATCAGTAATGTTTCATCATCATTTCATTTTATTTCAGGCAAGTATGGATATATAAACAAAAGTTCAGAAGCACAGCTTTTTGGGTGGATTATTTTATCTTTTGAACTTTATAGCAACGTTTCGACCACTGATGTGATCATCATCAGGCAACTTCCATCTATTGTGTGAAATACTGCGCGAGTATTTTGCTCCAACTTAGAAAACATATAGGGTGAAACCTGCGTTTTGAATTACATTAGGTTTTAGTCCACGAATAATAAACGCTTCTTTTACTTTTTTTTCTATTAACGTTGTTCTCGTTACATAATATTTTAAAGTTGCTAATATTGTTTGGATGTTGATACGTTGCGCTGTGTTAGTAAATGTGTGATGTAGAATGTTATGTTCTTTGATCATAATATTTATGTTGCTTTCCGTTTCGCTTGTATAAATTGCTATCGCATCGATCGTACTGATATTTATTGATGCTTCGTCATTGAAGTTCTCAGAATAAACCTTCCTTAGGTGACCTTTGATTTTAGAATTCGGTTTGTGAATAAAAATAACTTCATTTTTTAGATTGTATTTTGTGTTGCTTGTTTCCAAATGTTTATGATGTTTTCTGGTTACATATCCCGTGATATGGTAAAACATCTATTACTGTGTCTGAGTTTGTGTATTTTGTTTCCTTCATAGTGTTTATGTCGTTTTCCCTTTCATTCTTTCTGTTATTGAGTTCGTTTGTATATTTGACTAAGGCTCTAGTGACAATATGGTTAGGGAAGTTATATTTATTAATAAATGTATCAGACGTTGATTCTAGTTCATGTTGTAAATTACTGCAACTGCATGTGCAAATGCTGAGTTGTAAATGCATGATAATGTGCCAGTGTTTTGTTGAGTTGAGTGGATTTTATATAATTATTATCACTACCAGATTTGTGATAGATTTTGGTGTTAAAACCATTGATGTTTTTTTTTCTATTGTTATGTTCATGTAACTCAAAACATAATTTTAATTTTCTTCTTCGTTAACGAATTTGGTGTTAGTGTGAATATTGTTTACGTGTTGTAAAATGAATGTTGAAGTTCGTTATCTTCAAATTCTTAAATACATCGTCAACATATCTAATCCATTGTATGGGAGGGTATATAGCTGTGTTAATGGCCTGACTTCCTATCTCGTTGAATAACAGTTCGCATAATCAAGATGACAGAGGGCTGCCCTTGCTTTGGCCGTCTATTTGTTCGTCATTTTTACTTTGACAGGTAAAACGTATTTTCAGTGAAAAGAGGACCAAATCTTTCAAAATTTCTAGGCTCAGACTGTAACACATTTTGTCGAAATGTTTTGTTATTATTCCTAAATCTCGGCTTTAAACTCACAAAATACTTAAATGTAAAAGCTTGGAATGGTCTATTCTTTCATTGGGGTTGTGTCTGTGAGTCAGACTAGATTCGGAGAATTCCACTCCTCATCAGTGACCCTGGACACTACCACCAATGAAAGACCAAACCAAGCTTATATAGTGTTTGTTTTAAACCAATGTTTAAACAACTCTATTTAAATCTCGGTTTGGAATAGACCATTCCAAGCTTTTATTTGTTTTAAACCAATGTTTAAACAATTCTATTTAAATCTCGGTTTGGAATAGACCATTCCAAGCTTTTATTTGTTTTAAACCAATGTTTAAACAACTCTATTTAAATCTCGGTTTGGAATACACCATTCCAAGCTTTTTATTTGTTTTAAACCAATGTTTAAACAACTCTATTTAAATCTCGGTTTGGAATAGACCATTCCAAGCTTTTTATTTGTTTTAAACCAATGTTTAAACACCTCTATTTAAATCTCGGTTTGTTGCGTCTTCTTTCGATACCATGGAGTCTGCAACATGATATGATGATTGTTGAGTTTTCTTTTTGGGGGGGGGGGGATTGTAGAACGCTTCTAACATTGTATTTATTGTTGCCATGTAATGGTTCGATTAGGAAATATAGGAATTGTGACTGTAGTTATCATAAGCTAAAATAACTGAGCGGACGTCTATTGACATGTTAATAAAAAATGTGTTTGTTTGTTGAATTTCGCGAGGGATATCTACGATAGGCGTACATAATCTAGAAGTGATAGACTTGAGGGAAGACAGTTAGTCAATGCCGCCCATCGCCAACTCTTGATATACTATTGTACCAACGAAAAGTGAAATTGAACGTAACACTATAACGTTCTCACGGCTGAGAGGGCGAGCATGTTCGGTGACAGGAATTTATAACAAATCATCAATACCACGGCTGAGAGGGCGAGCATGTTCGGTGACAGGAATTTATAACAAATCATAAATACCACGGCTGAGAGGGCGAGCATGTTCGGTGACAGGAATTTATAACAAATCATAAATACCACGGCTGAAAGGGCGAGCATGTTCGGTGACAGGAAATTATAACAAAACATAAATACCACGGCTGAGAGGGCGAGCGTGTTCGGTGACAGGAATTTATAACAAATCATCAATACCACGGCTGAGAGGGCGAGCCTGTTCGGTGACAGGAATTTATAACAAATCATAAATACCACGGCTGAGAGGGTGAGCATGTTCGGTGACAGGAAATTATAACAAAACATAAATATCTTTGCAGTGCGCAAACTTTACTAGCTCGTTGTTAACAAAGGATAGGAAATTGTGCTTCTAATGTTTCTTCTTAGTATGATAAAAAAACATTAAAAGTGCAATAAAAATACATATAGGTACCAACACTGAAAAGAAAGACATACTGTTTCAAGAATCCTAACAACAGTGGATACATAGTTCATTCTAATGTGGAGGGATATACAACACTGGTAGTTTTTCCGAAATAAGATATGCAATTAGAGAGGGGTCCAATCCCCTCATGACTTCCTCATGTCATCCTGTATCAATGTGTCAAGTTTGATGCTGATTGATCCAGAAATGCAGAAACGTATAAGGAACAGATACACACACACACATATTGACGTTTATTTATATAGATACTGGAGTACCCATCCATTCGATGGGTGAAATAAAAACTCGTTTGTAACAAAGGATAGGAAATTGTGCTTCTATTTTTTTTTCTTAACATAATGAACATTGAATGTGCACTAAAAATAAATAAAGGTACCAATACTGAAAATAAAGACATACTGTTTTCAAGAATTCTATCAACATAAAATTAGATGGGGGGGGGGACCAAC
>NW_013665801.1:622083-628124 GCF_000517525.1 Limulus polyphemus | reverse complement strand
CTAAAAATAAATAAAGGTACCAATACTGAAATAAAGACATACTGTTTTCAAGAATTCTATCAACATAAAATTAGATGGGGGGGGGACCGAACCCCCGTCCAGGACCTTCCTCATGTCATCCTGTATCACCGTACCAAGTTTTGTCCTGAATGACCAAGAAATATGGAAACGTATAAGGAACAAATACACACACACATATCTTAACGTTTATTTATATTCATTTATTTATAACATAGGTTACAAAACACATAAACATGACATCATGTATCTTGAAAAGCAAAGTTTTATATCATAAGATATTTAAACCTATTAAATATAATGTATTTACATTTTTAAAAACTTTATGAACTTGGAAACAAAGCTAGAGAAACAAGACAGTAAGTTGTTTGTTTTAATTTGGAAATAAAGGCCATTTTTTATGCCAGTTGCATCAATGCTTGAGAAAGAATGGTTGAAATTATAAAATAAAAAGAGATTTACAGTTAAAATTTGCAAAATAAAAATCAATTACATGAAATCTGTTATGCATTTCCAATGTTGACACTTTCACACATTGGTACCCTTAATAACTGTGAGAATTCTCCGAAATATTTTTATGCAAAATGCAAATCCTAATGTCCAAGGCTTGATATGTGTTTAATGTTAGAAAAATCACGTCACTAACTGAAAAACTAGAGCTAGAAAAATGTAGGAAACTTCTTCTTCAATGTCTAAACAAAATGTGTGTTAACTATGATAAAAACAAACACAAAAAATCACAATATTCTTTGCTTCGTCACTTTGAATAATAAAGAGAAGCCAATATAAATTAGTTTACGAACACACACACACAATATGATTTTAGTTACACTTAGATAATACTTTCGATAACAAGAAAAATGGTTGCAAGCCAAAAAAAGTCCTTCGATCATAGGTCATTCTGTTGGAAGCTTTCATTTAATTCCCTTTAGATTTTATCTAATATTGCCTCCTAACATCTTACGGATAGACTACTTGTACGGTTATCAGCGTCCACCAAGAGCAAAGACATCAGTTAAGGCAGACAGTTTAGGCAAGTGGAAGATGAATGAAATGTTATACTCTATTCAATTCGCAGGTTCAAGAGAAGGTTAGAGGTCGATTTCTAAGGCATTCTAAAAAAACCATTCCTGCACTTTTACAAAATAACCATATAAGTTTTTATTCTCTATATCATAGCAAAATACATTGCAGAATAAAATGTTACATGATAAGTTCAGGATTTCTCTAACGTATCTTAGATTAGCACCGTCGGAACGTGCAGGCTTAGAGATTTTCACTGAGAAATTATCCTTACAAAATCTCGTTGAACAACAATGGAAGCCAGCTGATAATTCAGTGCAATTTAGTTTTCTGCTCTATTAATTTATGAATTATGAAATTATGTTCCTCTAGGTAGTTTGTAATATAAATTGAATTTCATTATTTTGAAAGTTACTTTTCTGACACTCGTCAATTTATTTCCCCGAAAAGGGACCAAAGACCGCTTGAAGGAGTCACCTGTTTTTACCACTCGCACCAGTATACATAGTGTATTGTCTGGTAGTCTGTCAGTAGACACTAAAATGACGTCACATAATGGACGCTTAACGTTGCAATTTGTACTGTCGTGACGTCAGTAAAATGTGTACTTGCCATGAATCACAAGAAGAATAATATACTCTGTAGGCTACAACACAACATGATTTATGAACTCCAAAAGCAAGAAATACAAATATTTCTTGCTCTTAATTTGGTTTTATTTACTCTTGAAACAGAAGTACATCTCGTAATTTACTTACTTTTTGATAAGAAGATTAGTTTGAATTCAAAGGTAAGAAACCCTTTCTTTCAAATGCCCACAGAAATAATATGTCATTGTCATTAATTGCCTAAGTCTAATTATTAATTAGTTGCTTATATATATATATAATTTTTAATATATACTGATTAGCTTATATTCTACGTTTCAGGTGTTCATCTTGTTCCATCTTCATGTAAGTCCTGAGAAGGATTGTTTTGTTGTGATAATGGGTGTGACACGATCTATTCATAGAATGGCTGAGTTGATGTCCACTCGTCCATAGTTCTGTATTACTTGCTGATAGTGAATTATATTTTGAAGAAGAACTTTGAAGAAAAGTATTATAATATCATGATCAGTTATTAATATTGACGACCAGACGCCTTTCATTAGATTTACGTGCCTCACAATGACTTTTGGTTATGGAGTTTTTTGGTTGTTTTAGCACAAAGCTATATTATAGGCCATCTGCGCTCTGTCCACCACGGGGAATTGAACCTTGGTTTTTAGCATTGTAAGTCTGTTTATTGTTTATTTGTAATTAAGCACAAAGCTACACAATGGGTTATCTGTGCTCGAGACCCAGATTCCAGCGTTGTATGTCCACAGACACACCGCTGTGCCACTGGGGGGCTGTAAGTCTGTAAACCTACCGTTGACCCAGTGGTGTACCAATTGAGGAGTATATATATATATTACACAATAAAATTGAAAATTAACCAAAAGTATAATATTATAGCTACGACAAGGAGAATGTTGTTGACATTAATAAACCTCGGAAGCTACAACTGTGATTGTTATAACGCTAATTAATCGGGAACTTTAGATATCTGACCAGGAGCGTTATAGATTTCTAATATTACAAACCGTTTTAACCTCAGCGGATTCACATCAGACGTTAGCATTTTTACGAAAACGTTATATAACTTCATCGGTGGACAAGTCGGCGTGTGGCCGGCAAAGGACGAAGCTAGCTCCCTGTTAAGTGAATTGTATCTACATCTACTCAAAATTAATTCGCTCATCGTGAATCCTCGATAAGATATCAAGGAAGTTCCAGACCAGATAGAGGACTAAATATTGTTTGTCAGTTTGTAAACTTTTGTAAATAGATCATTATTTGTAATAACCGTTATTGTCAGTCGTGTTATTGTTTGTATTATTTGTATTAACAAAATTGTGTGTATCAGTCTTGTTGGCAAGTATCATAAATTGGATACACATCGACATTTATCTAATTTCTAATTCTAAATTATCATTTAACTCAGTTTCAGGCTATTCAAAATTTTAATACGTTACGTAATAAACTGGAAACTCGTCTGGGATAAATTGTAATACGTAATATATTTTGACAGAAAAGGAGCTTGAAAAAGATTTAAATATATAAAAACTATTTTGAAATAATATATATTACACGGCCTCTTAAGACAGAAAAGAATTTTATAATTTAAAAGAACACCTTTTCTAAAGTACTGGTACCTCTAGGAACTTTCAAGTCTTGTCTTTAGTTCTTCTGACGCGTTTAATAATCCCCGTGCTATTCTTGATTCACAGAAGACTCAATGTATTGATCAAGCTCCCTCATTTTCTTCAGTTACTACTATAACTACCTAAGGGATTTTACGTACCCGAAAATAACAACAAGAAGAATATTAGGACACCAGGCAATAGGATCTGAGAAAGTATGCCAGTTTTCATCCCGCCTATTTGTGAGTGGGATTATTAACATAGTTTTATACATAGCGACCCGGGATCTCAAGGGATGTGTGATTAGAACACAGTATTCAAAGACTTTTGAAGCTTACTCGTAAAATCCATCATACCTGAGTGACCGTTCGGGACATCCCTTGGGCCACCTTGAGCCTGCCTTATAATAATTAACAAAGAGACAATGGAACTATTTCCTCCTCTTTACTTCCGTAAAACAGAATGTTTATCTAGGATATTTTAAAACAGAAAAACAAAGATTATATGCATGACGACTCTTACATTTGTTTAGAAACACAAATATTATACGATGCATGTAAGCTTACCTCTAAAATAAAACACCAAACTGAAAACATATGGCGTAAGACACATGAGTCATTGAAACATTATTATTATCATTATCATTAAAGTGCCAGCGTGGCCAAGAGGCTAGCGTGTTCGAATTTCGATAAAAACGAGCCCTACACTTTGGGGGCTGTGGTGTGTTATAAGTGTGACAGTCAAATCACACTATTCAGTCAGACAGAAGTAGCCAAAGGGCTGTTGGTGGATGCTGTTGACTAGCCGACTTTCCTCTACTTAATCACTTCAAAATTAGGTACGGCTATGCCATGGGTCCGAAGGATGAGCCAAGGGGGGGGGGGGGTACATTTGACCCACAGTGGAATTTCAGAAGGAAATATATTTGAATGATTTATTTTAAAATGTATTATAAAATAATACTATTTAACTATAGATGACGAAATTAGGTTTACATAAATAAGCCATAATCAGGCAGAGCATCGTATTTAAACTTCAAGGCAAACAGCCTGCGACATGCGAAACGCTAGAATCCGGGTTTCGATACCCGTGGTGGGCAGAGCACAGATAGCCCTTGTGTAGCTTTGTGCATAATTAAAAACAAACAAACAAACAAGCGACATGCGATGACCTTGCCCCCATCTGGAATAAATTCTGCGGACACTCGTGGGCTTTGTATCTTTGCGGGAAATTTCTGAAACAAATAAACAAACAAACAACAACAACAAAAAAAAAACAAGAAATCGTCCGATTTGAGCTTACCCAATGCATGTATGTGTCGCATGTACATCTGTACTGTGTAGTTATTTTAGTTCATTAGATTGCTTTCTTTCATATATCCACTCAATTTATTTGCGACAAGCACACACTTGCATACGCCCTTTGGATACGCGTAAATAAGATCAATCACATTAAATACGGGAATTTTCAAACAAATACACGTGTGTACGAACCAGGTGGAGCATATAGCAATTTGTTTCTTAGTTCAAACTTGATAGAGAATTGATTGTTTCTAAATGGGTATACTGACAGATGGTTTTCAGGAAAAAACACCTAGATAACTGGCAAAGGAAGATATAGTTAAAATCAAATAACAAAACAAAGTTAATTATAAAAAAACACGTCATTTTTTAAGACTTCTTTCTTTGTAAATGTGTTTTTCTTTAAGCATTCTTTGAAACCGTGTTGTAGTAACGTTGTTTAAATATTCTTAGTTTTAAAGTTCGATTTTTATCTCCGCCACCGAAGGCGGACGAAGGTTATGTTTTCACCGCTGTGTGTGTGTGTGTGTGTGTTTGTCAACAAGATTTCTCGAAAACAGCTGAATGGATTTGGACGAAAGTTGGTATACATTTGGATTATGACCCAACTTAGTAGTGATTAGTTTTTGGAGGGTCAAGGTCACGAAAATCAATAAAATCCCCATTTCTTAACATGGGGGACCAATTTTTCACAAAAATTTTTGCACTATAACTCAGTCACAAAGTATCAGATTTTGATGAAACTTGGTGGATATATGTAGAATATTTTTTCTCATTGTCCTACTAAAAATAGTTCGTGTCTGTTGATAACGGCGGACATACCGACACATTTTCGTATTTTTGGAGAGCCGAATATGATCAACGCTGCGTGGCGGAGGCACTTGTTCTACTGAGCGCCCCTCTAGTTTTACATAATATAATATGAAAACATACAGGACTGTAGAGGAAACCACTTATTTCTTAAAGCTTATTCCTGTAGTACTAAATAAAGATTTATAAGGTGTTAGTTAAGAACCAATCAACAGCTTTTCTAACTGAATTGGTGCACTGAAGACGGTTGAGGCGTAATTATAAAATACTTAGTCCATAATTTTTAAACCTATTTTTATCTTTATAGTAATGTATTATTTATCCCAAGTTTCTATACGTTACAAATGAAGTAATCGAAACAGAACTTAGAAGTAATAAAACATAAATAATTAAAAACTGCAAAAACAAACATATAAAATCCCCCAAATCGCTGATACTCCTATCGCCATTTTGTCAAGCATAGAGTATTCAGTGCTATGATGTTTGTTTGTTTTTAATTACGCACAAAGCTACACAAGGGCTATCTCTGCTCTGCCCACTACGGGTATCGAAACCCGGTTTCTAGCGTTGTAAGTCCGCAGACATACCGCTGTGCTACTGGGGGGGGGGGGTTGTGGTGATGCTTTAAGTCTGTTTTAGATATGTTTATAACCGAAGTTAGA
>NW_013665801.1:595734-621083 GCF_000517525.1 Limulus polyphemus | reverse complement strand
TAGCGTTGTAAGTCCGCAGACATACCGCTGTGCTACTGGGGGGGGGGGGCTTGTGGTGATGCTTTAAGTCTGTTTTAGATATGTTTATAACCGAAGTTAGATTAGTTTAAACATTTTAGGTTTATATTATGAAACTAATTATAATCATCTCCCTTTCTTACGTATTTTATTACTGACACTTTATTCCCACGAGCTGTGAAGGAATGACAGGAACCACGAGAAGGACGCGAATACCATTAAAAAAACGTCTTTACTGGGGTATTAAATAATAAAGCCATCAACTGAGGTGCTGTAAAGTTATCTTACTCATCTAAGTATTCTAGGACAATCTGTGAAATGAGTGGATGAGAAGCTTATATAGGCCGGGATAGGAAGTTCTAATAAGAGGAGATAAAATATGATACTCGTTATCTAGTTTCAAATTCCGTTTTCGCTCAAGCCTGACATAGAATAAGAGATATTAAGAAAGCTGGTAACCCCTATATGTAAATATATCGTGAACGACTATCTCTGAAAGTTCTCCAGAGATTACATATGGCAGTTTAGGTCGCCTGTCTGACTGGCTACAACCAGAAAGTAGTGACAAAAATTACCGAACAAAAATGGAACGTATTGAAATACACCATCTCGACCAAATATAGGTTTATTACTATATTACAAAGTCTATAGATACAGTAAGTACAAGTCAGAGAAAACGAAGAGATTTCGAGCATCGGTCTCGTATATAACAAGATAACGAATATTTCACTCAATTAAATAAGACCTCATATTTTTGCTATTACACAGGCCTGCAATTTAAACTTCGTAAAAGTTGTTTTCGTTTTAATAACGGATTTTCCATAATTCAGCTATGCAGAGTTCGAAAATAGTATTCATTTTTTTCTATCACGTAAGGATTTTTTTACAAATCGGGTAAAAAAAACTCTTACTTAAATCAAATTATTATTTCGTTTACCACAAGGAACATTTTTTATTATTATGTTTGTTATGTTTGAGTTCTAGAACGATCGATGTGACTCTGACGTCGCGATTGATCTAGAGAAATCTATAGCGAGTAGTTGTCAACATTTTAAGCACAACAAAATGTGACCCAATTTCAGTGAAAAATTTATATGCGTTAGAAAAAATGGATATCATTTTCGGATTTAGCGTACAGGAATTACTATAGAACATGTAAAAATTTGAAGACAATAAAACCATCGCAGGCCTGTGTAATTTGCCGAGTACAAATACTTGAAATATACACAGTCTTCACACTTACAACACATTATCTTTCTGTGAGTTAACAACTAGAGTAAATTCTTATAGATTTATATACTTTTCAGTTTTTATAAAAATATTTAGAAATACAATAAATTTACATCCGTACAAGAAAATTGTTCCTAACTCAATTTTGATGATTTCACATGTGACATTACAGTTGAGGAATATAAAAGTTGCGAAACCAGAGTACATTCAAAGTTATGCAGTATTTATCCACGGAATTTATTCTGAATAAAGTAAGTTACGATGTTAAAGCAACCAAACTATAGTGGCAACTGATTATGAGGCTTTTGTGTTGAAGAGTAACTGTTAGAACCGTAAACATGTTACATTAAAATAACTGAATAATTCAAAAGAATAAATTACTAACATAAATATAGATTCACTGTGGAGTTAAAAGCAAATAAAAAACCCAGACATATAAAACAATTTTCTTATATATTTAAGCGAATATTTCATAAACACTAATTTACCGTATTTGATGTATATAATTATATTTTTAAAAATTATTGTCATATAATTAATATAAATTAATTGTCTTGTCTGTTTGTTTGTTTGTTTTGAATTTCGCGCAAAGCTACACGAGGGCTATCTGCGCTAGCCGTCCCTAACTTAGCACTGTAAGACTAGAGGGAAGGCAGCTAGTCATTGTTTGTTTGTTTTTGAATTTCGCGCAAAGCTACACGAGGTCATCACCACCCACCTAATGGTCTTGAAAGTGTGCTGTTATGATTCTGTCTCAGGAAAAACATAACCATGATGTGGTTTTTCGGGTATTGTTGCACATGTGGTTTTCACTATTTCATGAAACGTGCAACAAGATAATTGTTTTTTTAAATTTTAGTTATTATTAAATAATGGATTTTAGAAGAAATGTCTAGAACTTATATGCATATCAACAAAAAACTACCTATAACTGTTGCTGTCATAACAGACAAATATTATATGTAGTGAACGTAAAATCGTATTTTAGAAGAAATGTCTAGAACTTATATGCATATCAACAAAAAACTACCTATAACTGTTGCTGTCATAACAGACAAATATTATATGTAGTGAACGTAAAATCGTATTTTAGAAGAAATGTCTAGAACTTATATGCATATCAACAAAAAACTACCTTTAATTGTTGCTGTCATAACAGACAAATATTATATGTAGTGAACGTAAAATCGTTATTCTTATGCTACAAAAGAGTTTTTTAAACGTCTACGTTATCTGATTTCATTAACTCTCTGGATTTATATAGAAAAAAACTTTTTTTCAGCTTGAATTCATGTTTTGGAGGGCAAAGATGGCTGGTCTCACTTAGTCCTCTCCGATTCGGCTGGGGGCTTTATGCTATGGCGTGATGTGCGTGTTTGTATTAATCCAGCGAGATAAGAAATATTTCATAGAAACTGTCACATGGGGCACTCTCGCTATCCCCCCTCCCCCGCAAACGAAACCCCTAAAATCGTGTATTTTTGAAAAGTTTCTATGAACAGTTCAAAAAAGAAATAAATTATAAATAATTGGAATTCTGAAACTTTGAAGTGAGAGTAAAAATATCAGTTATTGAATACTGATTATTCTTGTTTTTTTTTCTGGATCTCCTTTATTTTAGAAAATCACATAAAGCCGGCTAATTTGCTATTATCATTTCGGCATATTTACGCCAAGATTGTTGAATATAACGATCTCTGAATCCCAAACATATTAATTTGACAGAAAATAAGGAAATATTTCTTCCAATAGCAAAATCTAGGGCACCCAGTGACACGTTGGTATGTCTGCGGACTGACAACGCTCGAAACAGGGTTTCGAAAGCAGAGCACAGATATTCCAAAGTGTAGCTTTGTGTTTATCTTCTACCAAACAAAGTAAAATCCAGGAACCTGATGAAATAAAGAGAATAAGAGAAACATTTAAAATCCTAATAATATAATTTGCTAAAAATAAAATACTTTTTTACTATCTAATTTTGAAAACTACTAAGTATGATTTTTAAGCCACAAAGTTTTTACTGAAATGCAATATTAATAGTCAGCCGTGAGCAAGTTAATTAAGAAGATTCATTCAATTATATTATAAAGAAAATGAGAAACACTTTGTACGTTAAGAAATCTAATCTTCTGTTGCGTTATGCCAATCATCAGTAAAATAATTTAGGTGATGAGAAAATAATCACTGTTAAAGCTAGTTTTATACGTGTCTTATTTTCAAATTTAATGTGTAAATGACGACAATTTAAAACTAGCAAGGAAAGATCTATGTGTTTAGTTTTTAGCGCAAAGTCACGCAATAAAAATAGTGCTTTTCAACCCAGGGGGTTAATGAGATCAGAATCAGGGTGAGTGAGAATTGTCAATTATACAACAAATTCAACAGCAAAAATACCATTAGTTGTTATTATTTATTCTATCTGTAGTCTGATAAATACGTTTATTTTATGTTTTATTTATTCTATTTGTAGTTTGATAAATACGTTTATTTTATGTTATATTCATTCTAATTGTAGTTTGATCTATATTTAAATCATAATAAAGAATTTTGCATTTTACGTTAGTACTTTTTTGTCTTTTTTCGAACAGGGGTGAGTGAGCTGTTGTGAAAAACTTATTGGAGTGAATGATATTGAAAAGATTGAGAAGCACTGCAATAGACAATCTGCGCTCTCTCTCCATTGGGAGAATCGAGCCCTTGATATTAGCGTTGTAACTCTCAAATCTACCCAAAAGCCAACGGGAAAAATTAATGTGAAAATAAAAAAACTTAATAAATGAAATAAAAACATTAATTTATTTTGAAAATTATTTTTAATGTTCTAGCTCTGAAAGCATCAAGAACATGGATGTCAAAGCAAAATATTCAATGTACAAAAAACCTATAAAAAAACAGTAAGTAGTATAAGGATTATCTACAACAATTTCTTGATTACCAATTAGTTTTATAGATTGATTTGGTTGAGTTTCAATGTGTTAGGTAAAGATTGTATGTGTGAATAAGAGTTTATTAATTTTATATGAGTGAATTAAAATTGCCTAAAAAAGTAGCTAAATAAAAATGTGTTGTTCTGTCCGCTATGGTGAGGTTAGATTTTAATTATTTTAGTGTCTTCTCTGGTAAGAACAAATCAATTTTTTGTACTGTCCTCTATGATAAGGTGAAACTTAATTTATGATGCTGTCCTCTATGGTAAGGCCAAACTTCATGTATTATATTGTCCCCTGTAAGGACACCAAACTTCACTTATTGTACTGTCTCCCTTAGTAAGCTCAAACTTCACTTAGTGGAGAAAATTCATAAAACTTCACTTGCATTTAAACTCTAGGAAAATTCTCAAAAATATTATATATTTCCTCTACTTCGTAACTGCCCTCACTTTTAGGGTCGAACGTGGCCTAGTGGTTCGCACGCTCGATTATGAATCCAAGGTCACAATGTCGCGCTCCGTAGTTTGGGGTTTTGGATACATTACAAAAGTCAAGATCGAATCCTAATATTCTATTATCGTATCCCAAGAGTTGGCAATTAATGTTGTTATTTAGCCGCCTTCCCTCTAGTTTATTGGATGCTTTCTGTTATTTAGCTACCTTCCCTCTAGTTTATTAGGTGAAACGCTCTGTTATTTAGCTGCCTTCCCTCTAGTTTATTAGGTGAAACTATCTGTTATTTAGCTGCCTTCCCTCTAGTTTATTAGGTGAAACTATCTGTTATTTAGCTGCCTTCCCTATAGTTTCTTAGGTGAAATTATCTGTTTTATAGCTGCCTTCAGCCTAATTTATTAGGTGAAACTGTCTGTTATTTAACGGCCTTCCCTGTAGTTTATTAGGTGCAACTGTCTGTTATTCAGCTGCCTCCCCTCTAGTTTATTGGGGAGAACTGTTTGTGTAAGATATACAATTTTTAGTGCTATCAACTCAACATTATGGACAGCTAGCGTAGATAAAATTCGTGTAGCTTGCACGAATATCCGAAAAACAGCAAGCAAACAAACTCACACTTTAGGAAAAAAAAAAAAGAAGTTTCGGTTTTTCTTTTACAGTCTGTCTTATTTATTTAGGATTTAGCTTTTTTTGCTCAACCTCATAAAGGATGAGATGAACATCGGTTTATCTAAATTACTATGAATACGTGAAAAACATAAAGTGTTAAGAAAAAAAGAAATTGCGCATTATTTATTGTAGCAACACGTCTTAATACTACAGCAAACGCGCGTCATGCTGCTTAGGGAACTGGAAAAGAAACATTTCACCCATTCCGTGCTGCAATAACAATAAAACATATTGAAGAAGTTGAAGATTAAAAAGGAAACGTTGTTTACAAGTAAGGAAACGGTCATTTGCTATAATGATGATGAAATAGTCGGTTCGCGATTAACTTGGTCTAAATATCACAGCGTTGAATACATTAAAATATTTGTGCCTTCTCTGCCGTATTCCAGCAACTAGTTTTATGCTGATTTAGTAAATACTATTTTAAGTGTTATTACTGTAATTCCCTGTTATTAAGCGTTAGTACTGTAACTCCCTGCTATTAAGTGTTATTACTGTAACTCCCTGTTATTAAGTGTTAATACTGTAATTCCATGTTATTAAGTGTTATTACTGTAACTCCCTGTTATTAAGTGTTATTACTGTAACTCCCTGTTATTAAGTGTTAATAATGTAACTCCCTGTTATTAAGTGTTAATAATGTAACTCCCTGTTATTAAGTGTTAATACTGTAACTCCCTCTTATTAAGTATTATTACTGTACCTCCCTGTTATTAAGTGTTATTACTGTAACCCCCTGTTATTAAGTGTTAAAACTGTAACTCCCTGTTATTAATTGTTAATACTGTAACTCCCTGTTATTAAGTATTATTACTGTAACTCCCTGTTATTAAGTATTAATACTGTAACTCCCTGTTATTAAGTGTTAATACTGTAACTTCCTGTTATTAAGTGTTAATACTGTAACTCCCTGTTATTAAGTGTTATTACTGTAACTCCCTGTTATTAAGTATTATTACTGTAACTCCCTGTTATTAAGTATTAATACTGTAACTCCCTGTTATTAAGTGTTAATACTGTAACTTCCTGTTATTAAGTGTTATTACTGTAACCCCCTGTTATTAAGTGTTAAAACTGTAACTCCCTGCTATTAAGTGTTATTACTGTAACTCCCTGTTATTAAGTGTTAATACTGTAATTCCATGTTGTTAAGTGTTATTACTGTAACTCCCTGTTATTAAGTATTAATACTGTAACTCCCTGTTATTAAGTGTTATTACTGTAACTCCCTGTTAACGACCAAGGGTTAGATTCAGATTCTTGAAAAGTTCTATTGCTTATTATTATATAATCTTGCTGATAATGATATTTTGACTTTAAAATAGTTCTTTACAAAATGTCCCCCGGTGAGACAACGGTAAGTCTACGGACTTACAACGCTAAAATCCTGGGTTTGATTTCCCGCGGTGGACACACCAGATATAACTCAATATGTCTTTGTTTTAAAACAAACAATCTTTAACCTCACTACAAGATAAGTCGCGTGAAGCGCTATTGTTTGATGAGGATTGGTTTGGTTTGGTTTGAATTTCGCGCAAAGCTACACGAGAGCTATCTGTGCTAGTCGTCCCTAATTTAGCAGTGATAAACTAGAGGGAAGACAGCTAGTCATCACCACCCACCTCCAAATCTTGGGGGCTACTCTTTTACCAGTGAATAGTGGGATTGGCCGTCACGTTATAACGTCCTCACGACTAAAAGGATGACGGGGATTCGAATCCGCGATCCTCTGTTTGCGAGTCGAGCATCTTAACCATGAAGCCATGGTTTGATGAGGCGCTGTTTATTTCGTATCTAACGGTTTTGGTCTTAATAATCTAGGTTAGTTCATTACTTTTATCCATACTTGTTTAAAAACTACACTTTTCATGTGCTAAGATAATAAATAGAAATTAACTTTTATATTTCAAATGGATATTTACGAATAATGTGAAATCACGACTAACTGTAAAAAAATTTTAAAAATAAACAGACTGAGAAATACACTCTAATACTTAAACATTGGTTCTTGTTAGCTGCGGCATATCGGCTCATAAAATGGCTCAGAGTTTTGTTTTTAATTAAAAACATTTAGCTCATAGCTCCGTCATCTCTTCATCGATTTGACGAATAATTACAGTTTTGGACTCAGGAGGTTAAATCCTTTCGCTTGATGTATTTGGCCTCATCCAACTTCTCATAGATTAATTTACTCTAATCCTGTCTAAAATAACTCCAATTTGACGGTAGGCTGGTAGAGATCCTGATCACTAGTAAAATTGAATCAAATATAAGCGCGCCCCATGCTTGGTATTGCTGGCGCACAAAAATATAGCTAATAAAAAGGAAAACGAAGGTCTCATAGATTAATTTACTTTAATCCTGACTAAAAAGAACATCAAGTGCCGCGGCTATTGAGGATTCCTCTTGTTTTCTGATATTGTAAAGCTTAAGTAATTTAGCAGCATGGAAACCAAACTACTAACAACACTTCGATAAGACACAAAAGATCATGTGCTTAGTACTTTCTAATGTTTCTGTAAAAAAGGAAGAAAAGATAGGCTCAAAGCTCGCCAAGAACTAGTGAATTCCTGCTTTTATCACTAATTGTAACAATAAAATGAACTATAAAAGCTAAAATTCCGCCATTTAATTTTCCATTCTCTGACTGTTTATCTACAATATAGTTCAAAGGCTCAAAAAAAGGAATTATTTCTTTAAGCTTGCAAACTGTAAACCCAGTATCAGTAATTTTGTTAGGAGATTATGGAATACGCCTTTAAACCAGCTCTACTTATTATAGTATGTAGTAGGAAATTGTAGGCTGTTTTTGTTTTCGAAGTTTAAGATTGAAATTCGTTCTTAAAACGATTTTTAATTAGTTTTGTCTGGGATAATCTGTATTTGTTTTCAAAATATTTTATTAATGTACACTAGCAGAGACCCGTTAATCATATGCGGTTAATATGAATATGTACGAATATGTACATTTAATAGTTGTTGTTATCAAAACTCATTTCTAACGGTATAAGTTCGCAAACATAGGCTGTACTACTGGGAGGCCTTTTTATAGTTTCTGATTTTTATAATGAATCAGTTTTATTAATTTATATTTCATTTTAGTTTTTATATACATTTTTATACCTCCCCTCAAAATGTCATTTGTGCCTTTGACGTCACACACCATTACTGGCCGTTTTGGTTGTCGTAAATGTTAGGCAGAGAGCCTCCTAAGGTGTTAAACTTGTCTGTTCACGGAATTTACATTAACAACTCGAAAACTCTGTGACATTCACTTTGAGCCTAATCAATAACTCGCATTAGAACACAGACTACTTTAGAATAAGAAAGAGGGAAAGACAGAGAAATAAAAGAAGCATTCATCTATCTGTAAATTGGTGTTTATTTGAAGAATGTGTCTAAAAATAACACACTGAAGCTATTCTAACTTATTTTTATCGTTCATATCACGGCTGGATAAATATGTGGGAAAAAAACATGTTTGTTTTAAGTTTTATTTTGAAACTTCAAAGTCTAGAATAGGTTAATGTGAATTGCATAAAAATTAAAGGAACTGCGTTAAATTATACAGAAATATTAAGTTGATATTGACTTATTTTGAAACAAAATATTATACTGGCAACAGACAGGGACAAAAATAAGGGATATGAATAATTTGTACTGATGCATAGGTTTTTATGACTGTTTATCTACTTCTTACGGTTCTGGTAATATTCAAAGCACGAAATTGATTTTGAACAATGTGTTATTTTTAGCTCTGGGTAGATGAAAGTGTTTCAGCCAGTCCTTCACGATTGGATCGAATAAGATAATTTTTACAAACACTTCTCCATCTAAGCTATCTTTGTTAATCCATGTAATTAGAGAGATTTGGATATAGTTAAAAACGTCTTCTTTTATTCTTGACATAAGAAATGCCTCCCAGTGGCACAGTGGTATTTCTACGGACTTCAAACGCTAGCAACTGGCCATTTTGGTTGTCGTAAATGTTAGGCAGAGAGCCTCCTAAGGTGTTAAACTTGTCTGTTCACGGAATTTACATTAACAACTCGAAAACTCTGTGACATTCACTTTGAGCCTAATCAATAACTCGCATTAGAACACAGACTACTTTAGAATAAGAAAGAGGGAAAGACAGAGAAATAAAAGAAGTATTCATCTATCTGTAAATTGGCACAGTGGTATTTCTGCGGACTTCAAACGCTAGCAACCGGGTTTCGATACCCGTGGTGAGCAGAGCACAGATAGCCCACTGTGTAACTTTGTCCTTAATTACAAACAAACAAAATGTTACAAATACGAAAATACTAGAAACTATGTTCCTTTATTGCCTATGAATCACATAGTTTTTCTAGCCTTTTTCGTCATTTTGACTAGAGAGACATGTTTTAGGTATCGTTTTTAGACGGCATGAGTTTTTATCCTGTCCTTTAATGGGATCACTTAGTTTCTCTTTCGTGTTTTATAGTTGTTGTATCAAGAGATGGGGCATAAAATCCACCATTTCATCAGCTAACTAGTGAAATTCCCCCTTTTTTTAGTATCCAAAATACAACTTGTTCGAAGGTCTCCATACGATTTGGTTTATTCTGCCAGAAGACTTCATCGTCTAGACAAATAGACTAACGTTAGCAAACCCTTTCTTAAATGCTTATTAGCGAAATCCAGAATTTTTTTTTGTTGATTGGTTGATTATCTGAGAGGTATAATACACTTAAGAGGTAATATGAATAGTAGTTATTATAATCAATATACTCTTTGCCTTAGGTTATTAAATTAAAAAAGAAAAAAAGATGGATCTTCAAAATGATTTTTCTTGTTTAATTTAACACTTTTCAGTCATTTGAACGATCAGTTTTTTTTCCAAGATTCGGTGTTCAAAGTCTGGAAGGTAACTGGTAGTAAATAAAATATTTTTACAAGTTATATGTTACAGTAAGGCTCAACGTGTGGATTTATTAATCTGATGAGTTTTTGTAAAGATACTAAAACTCATCAAATGACGAAATGTCTCTTTTACTTAATAACAAATACTTGATAATAATTTATGTTCGCAGAAAGATGCATACGGCATATAAATTGCAACGTATTTCGCGTTTGGTTTGTTTGATTCTTTGTTTTAGAGCAGAACCACCGCGGGGAATCGAGCTCCGGATTTAGCGTCATAGCTCCGTAAACTTACCTCTGTCCCACCGGGAGAACATTTGCGTTTTCATTTATTCTTTTAAGGTTATGGTGATTAAAGTAGCTAATGGTTACCTTAGGGTAGTATGAACGATGTTTTTGTATCACTGCTCAACATGCATAGACAGCAGACTGATATCTTTCCAATGACATTTAGGTCCGTATGAATCCTCCGTAAAGTCATATATAATCTGCCTATTTCGTTCTTTGCTTATAGAGGAATAAAAAAGGCTTTTTTTTTATTAGAGAGTAATACTTCGTTCTCATTAATATTAACGTATTCAATTGGATTTTCATACAAAGTGCGCTACCAAATAACTTTCCTAGTGGGTTAGGCTACGAAAACAAGACCATGATGAACTAGTGTGAACCATTATTTTCGACTCAGATAAGCAGACATAATACTATGAAGTATTAAGATCACCCAAAAACAAGACCATGATGAACTAGTGTGAACCATTATTTTCGACTCAAATGAGCAAACGTAATACTATGAAGTATTAAGATAACCCAAAAACAAGACCATGATGAACTAGTTTGAACCATTATTTTTGACTCAGATGAACAGATGTAATACTATGAAGTATTAAGAGAACCCGAAAAAGAATATGTCTGTTCTAATAGGAGTACTTTTTTTGTTAATTGTGTCTGTTTGTTTCGAATATTCGTACAAAATATCTACGTACGATAACCATCCCTAATTTTGAACTGATAACGTTAGAAATAGGGATTCAATACTCGCAGTGGGCCATTGTTAAGCTCGCGCTTAAAAAAACAAACAAACAAACAGTTTTGATCTGATAAACTAGTAAGAAGATAGCTATTCAACAGTACACACTGCCAACTCTCTGAATACTCTAATCGAATAAAGGAATTTTACCGTCACTCTTATCACGCCCCAATCAAGGCTCCATAGTACTCATAGTACTGAGCATAATTTGTGCATCCTAGTGGTATGGCGGTATGTCTGCGGACTTACAACGCTAAAATTCGGGTTTTGATACCCGTGGTGGGCAGAGCACAGATAGCCCATTGGGTAGCCTTGTGCTTAACTTCATACAACAACAACAACATAATTTGTTTTTACGGCAATTTTCTGCGACCCATCGATCTTCAGATCCATAGTTCGGCAAGTTAACCACTAGGGCACGCTCAGCTCAAATGTGTCTGAAAAGCAGAATAGAGTAACATAAGCCTATTATAAAACAGTACAAAGTTTGATATTTTGATCATTTTTAAGTTTCTGAATTATACAAGAACCTGAGAAAAACGAAAACAAAACGTCTCATACACCATTCTAATTCATTAGCTTTAGACTTTAGTTTTTCCCTTATAATAGCTGTATTGGAAAAAAAATATGCCTAGAAATCCTTTACATGAAATTATCAGGGTATAATCGTTCACTTTTTATCTTATACGACAGTGAATACCGATTCTTAAACAGATTACAAGCTGGCCAAAGAAATCATTATATATTTATTTTGTTTATATTCTATATTTCTTAACATTTCTTAATCCTGTGTTCAACTAAATATCCTAAATTCCCAAGCAAAATCCTTATTATCATCTTCTGAAACATATCAGCCGAACATTGTAATAAAAAGAAACAGTTTAAGTGACGACAATTGGCCAGAAGTATTTATGGGTAAAATTTAGTTTAAGGTACTTACTCCAGTAGACTGTGAAAGCTAAACACTAATGTCGAATGTGTGTGTCTTTATCTCAAAGCCACAGCGGACTATCTGCTGTGTTCACCGAACCTCTGATTTTAGCGTTGTAAATCCATAGACTTATGGTTGTCCCACCGGGTGGCCATTAGAGTCGAACATGGATTGTGTTCATAGCACGATTGGCATTATAGAGTGTTGTTAGTAAATTAATTGTCCATATCGATGAAAATGCATTAGATCTTACTCGGAGGCTCAATTTGTTAACCATTGTTTGAATGTGGTTGATAAGTAATAAGTGAACTAGAGTGATATAACAAATGTGTTCGGTAATAACGTTGATAAGCAATAAGTGAACTAGAGTGATATAACAAATGTGTTCGGTAATAACCTTATCAACGTTATTACCGAACACATTTGTTAAAATTTAAAAAATCACTTGTAAAAACAAAAACTTTACAAGGTATATTTCGACGGGGGGGGGGGTGCCATGACATCTGTTGAAGTGTTAGATTTTCTATAAGGACGTCGTTACTTTCGTGACTAAATGAAACAACTTAAATTCGCGGTACATTACTACCCTTGAATCCACATTAGAATGTTTCAGTTTTTTCTCACGTGAAATCATTCGTGAATTATATTTGTTTTGTTTTTGAATTTCGCGCAAAGCTACACGAGGGCTATCTGTGCTAGCCCTCCCTAATTTAGCAGTGTAAGACTAGAGGGAAGTCATCACCACCCACCGCCAACTCTTGGGCCACTCTTTTACCAACGAATAGTTGCATTGACCGTCACGTCATAACGCCCCCACGGCTGAAAGGGCAAGCACGTTTGGTGTGACGGGGATTCGAACCCACGACCCTCAGATTGCGAGTCGAGCGCCCTAACCACCTGGCCTCACGAATTCTAGTTTAATTTATAAATCGACAAAGAAACCAACAATCTACCCTAAGGGGTTGAAAATTCAAAATAAAACGTTTTCTTGACGTTTGATTTTGTTGTTGTTAAAGGAGCAAGGACTATTTTTTTAAATCCTATATTTACATTGTTAAGGTTTTAAGGATTCGTGGATATTGAAAAGGCATTCATTTCCTTAAATCATCATTAAACAGGACATTAAGGCAAATTATCACCGTAATTGAGTGTGCCTACTTATGTAGAGTTGGAGTTAATCAAAATAGGAGATTAAAAAAAACATACAGAAAGTTTTGAAAAGTTTGCTGCACATAAGCTTTCAATTAAACTTATTGTTTTTAATATCCATGCCATGTTATATAAAACTGAAACCACTTTTATAATTACCCATAGAATATATTAAAAATAAAACTATATAATTTGTTATACAGAGAGTGATCCCATTAGCAACAGAAACAAATATTTTTGTGATAACTTTCTTGCGTTTTAGCGTCATAAATCAGTGAGATATGATATATATATATATCGTTAAAATCCAGGTAACAAGCAAATAAGTAGAGTTTACAGTAGTCACCATGAAGCTTTCAAGAATTGTATGTCTTCCTGGATTAATGTCTCATCTTTCATAATTATGCTGCACAAACTCGTATACGTGAAAAACGTTGTATTCCAACTTAAATACATTAGTCTTCCAACTCCAACAGGAAAAGAGAAAGCTAAAATGTTCTATTAAGATAACTGAAATGATGATATTAGGCATCGGGGAAACGCTTTCCTATAAATGCGCCAGGAAAACATTTCTGATATTAAATATTTTTATTACTCATGCAAATATGCATTTTGTAGAATTACTAGCATTTTAAACATCATGGCTACGTTATCACCTAGCTCAAAGTGTTTGTTGAATTATGCACGAAGAATGAAAAAAAGTAAACCTTTCATAAAAACAGTTTTATGTATAAAAATAAACACGTAATGTATCTGCCAAAATAACCAAAGCGTATACCAATGGTATTTTTAAAGGAAAATCACAAAATAACCTAGAGTAATACTGTAACTGTTATCTAGTATCAAATATAAAATTGTTCTAATAATTATTTAACAATAATTCAATTTTGTATTGGTAGTATGTAGCAGAATACATGTTTATTCAGTTTTTTATTATGTAAACACGAAAATATAAAACGATATTCTTCGTCGGAAACTTGTACGAATAAACATATATTCAAAAATTATATTTTAACTCAGATTTTTCAGTATAAGATACAGAATCCAATGTTACGTTAGTAAGGCTGTCCAATAATCCATATTTGGTTTTCATTTTCTATAAACATTGGAAGAAAATCTCTGTAAGACATTAAGCAACATTCGGTTAGTTTACAGCAATACGTTTCTATAAAATGTCTTTAATATTTATTGGAGATTGGCGTAAGTGTCTACTAAATAAGTTATTCGTCTTTTTTTTGTAATTTGCGACTACGGTTGCTAGTTTTTTATTGTGCTGCTTACTGATTATTTACTTCAGAAATGCATAGTGAAGTACAGGGTTAAATCCCTTTTCTTCAATACAAATCGTTATCCCAACCGTAAGTTTTCATCTGCTTTATTTTTAGTGTGTCAAACTTTGGTGTAATAATAATACTTATTATCTTTTTATTTTCTGACTCAAAACAATTATAACTATTAGGATTTTCTTAGTTTCATATAACAGCTTGAGCTTTATTTCTTTCCCAGAAAATTAGGCATTTAATCGCCATCACTGAACTTCACTGGCATTTAATTAACATTAAACAATGAACATTATGACAGAAAATATTGCTGTTTTTAAAAATTCACTACGATAAAGGAAAACTTATGACAGAAAATATTGTTGTTTTTTAATTCACTATGATAAAGGAAACTTATGACAGAAAATATTGCTGTTTTTTAAAATTCACTACGATAAAGGAAACTTATGACAGAAAATATTGCTGTTTTTAAAAATTCACTACGATAAAGGAAACTTATGACAGAAAATATTGCTGTTTTTTAAAATTCACTATGATAAAGGATTCATTTTATCTCTTATTTATTTTTAAAAGTAACTAAATTCTGATCATTAACTTGTGATACTTTAAATATATTCTATGTAAAAGGTATATCCTTTTTTATAATTTAATTTATTTATACTTAATGTTTTATTTAATAAAATAATAATATTCTAACAAATAAACTGACAAATCTCTCATTCATTTATAAAAACCAGTTAAAATTTTCGAAAATGTTCAAGTTTTTCACGTTTTCTTTATCTATGTATGATTAATTTTTATCTTAACATCAAGCTATAAAAGTATAGAAAAATGTAGTTATATGCTTTTGTTTAAACTGATATTTCTGCCAAATAAAACTGCAACTAATAACACAATTGATGGATGGCTATAAGTCGTCATGAATTATAATAAAAAAGTAGCATTGATATTATTGTTGAGCTTATCTATTTATTTTTATAGGCAAAGAAATTATAATGGTTTTAATAACAAATAGTTTTGAAACAATAACCAATAACACAATGTGACAATCATACCATATATTGTTTTAAAAACGAACTTAGGTGCACAGTGACCTAAATATTCATTGGAATTCATAAGAGTATATTACATTCAGGCTAAAAGGTAAACTTTTCTTAGCTTTCTCGGCATCATTATTGGAATGCCTAAAATTGAAAAAAGGCTCCTAAAACATTTAAAGTTGAAATACCTATTAAGACAACTACTTGTTACTTTTCTAATTTTATCAAATGTAACTAAAAATAAATGAATAACAACAATGTACAATATCTGTTTGCTTCCATGTTTCCTGCTCTTTACAAGCAATGAACGATATCCGTTTGTTTCGATGTTTTCTGTCTAAACAAACTAACAACAATGGGCAATAACTATTTTATTCTATGTTCCCTGCTCTTTACAATATAGAAATAATGGACAACATCTGTTTGCTTCGATGTTTTCTGTCTACACAATCTAGCAACAATGGATAATATATGTTTGCTTTGATGTTTCTGTCTACACAATCTAGCAACAATGGATAATGTATGTTTGCTTCGATGTTTCTGTCTTTGCAACCTAACAACAATGGACAGTATCTAGTTTTGTCCTAGATTGTGTAGACAGAAAACATCGAAGCAAACAGATGTTGTCCATTATTTCTATATTGTAAAGAGCAGGGAACATAGAATAAAACAGCTATTGCCCATTGTTGTTAGTTTGTTTAGACAGAAAACATGGAAGCAAACAGATATTGTACATTATTGCTAGATTGTAAAGAGAAGGAAAAATTGAATTTAAAATTTTCTTTCAATTCCTCCAGCATTTATTTATTTATTTATTTTATGTTCGAATTGTTTTAAAGCTTGTTTCCTTACACAATTAATATGTGACTCTTATTGTCCAATAGCTTTCTTTCATCTTTTGGTTTTTGTAGTTGGAGAGAGAAGCCTTGGTAATTACTCATAAATATTATGAAACACACTTGGGGCAAAATATACATCAAAATACTTTGATTAAAATTAATATTTGTACAGATGCAATGAAATTACAAAGATTTATCACAGTTCGTTAACTAAATTTGTAGTATGTATATCCTATGTGGCGTAACGAATAATTGAGTTTGATTTGTTAAAATATGGTCATCAAAGCAAAGGAACATAATTGAGTTTAAAAAGAAAGTTGTACATTTAAAACTATTCTTGCAACATCTTTGTCTATAAGATAACATGAGTTAGTTACCCCCCTCCAAAATATAAATATTATAATTTATCCAAATAAGACAAAAGCACGCTATTTTCCTAATTAGCCTTTTATCTCATACGTTATTTCATTGGATAGCGCGCGTGTGTTTTATAGCAAAGCCACATGTAGTTTTTATAAATGCTTATCCACTGCGTATTTATGTCGACTGTGGTAATGATGTGACCTGCTGATTTAAATATTAAAATTGTTGTATTCAACTGTTTGTATTATCAAACACTTGTCTTTCTTTTTTACGCAAAAGTTCAACAAATATCCCCCCTTTTAAATTTTCGTTTCTCTAAAATGTTAAGATCATGTTTCTTCTCTACAAGAATATTTCAGTCTAATCCAATATCATTAAATCTGCTTTTGTCCCTTCCCAACCGTCATTAGTCACCTTAGAAATTAATCCATTAATAAATAATCGAAAAATCTCTGCATAATTTTCAATTCAGCGATTTCATTCAACAAAAATACAAACAGTTTTCTTAACACCAGAGAGTCAACAACACCAATAAAGATGTTACTAAGAAACAGTGACAAAATTAAAAGTCATGGTTGAAACAATTTAATGCTTTAATTGTCAGAAATTTTGATCATGCTATTTTTCCTTTAATTGTTTCTTTCTTTTTTTTTTAATTTCACGCAAAGCTTCACGAGGGCTATCTGCGCTAGACATCCCTAATTTATCAGTGTAAGACTAGAGGGAAAGCATCTAGTCATCACCTTAATTGTCAGAAATTTTGATCATGCTATTTTTCCTTTAATTGTTTCTTTCTTTCTTTTTTTAATTTCGCGCAAAGCTACACGAGAGTTATCTGCGCTAGCCGTCCCTTATTTATCAGTGTAAGACTAGAGGAAAGGCAGCTAGTCATCATCACCCACCGTAAACGCTTGGGCTACTCTTTTACCAACGAATAGTGGGATTGACCGTCACATTATAACGCCCCCCACTGCTGAAATGGCGAGCATGTTTGGTGTGACGGAAATTAGAACCCGCGACCCTCAGATTGCGAGTCGAGCGCCCTAACCACCTGGCCATGCCAGGCCTTCTTCTTTTAAATCGTTCCTCAAATGCTGATCTAAGAAACATTAGGTGCACTAGAAATGCATTAATTCAATCTTGAAAGAGATAGAAGATTTATGCCTTTTTTCGGAATCGGAAACTTTCACTCTTAAAGCAATCGTTTTCGTGTCAAAGTACTTTCGAGTCAGCTTCAGGTCTGAACAAAAAATTAACTTAATAGGGCAGTCAGTGGCAACCAGATAATGGTCATAATGATAACAATCAACTTCCTATTTCTAAAACAACCTAAATCAATTCATTGAAAAAAGCTATTCCTGACCCAAGAGAACAAGGGTGTGGCTCGTATCAATCAAACGTATTCTAATCACTAAAACATATTCCCTTTCTTAGTTGAGTCAGTTAACCATTAGTGGCCTAAATCTTAGCTCGCTAATTCATCACGTTTTACCCTTATTTTCCTCCTCAGTTTCTGTTATATAAGTTTGGTTATATGATGCATAACCGAGCAGCTCATGCTCAAGTGATATATTGATAGGTTTGGTTTTCTCTGAGGTATTTTTCATAAATATCAATAAAAGAAGTAAATATGATTCCTAACTAGTTATTAAAAATATATAAGAAGTTTAAAATTCGTTGACTGAGGCACGATAAGCACCTAAGTATATAAGAAATTGGAATGACACAGCAGATTCACATAGGGATTTTACGATATCTTCTTAATACACAACAGAAAAGAATTAGCACATCAAAGAACACTAAAACTAAATATATGCACCAATGTAACCGCGAAAGTATAATGATAATTATTTTCATACATAAATGCGATGAAAAAGCTCTCATTCTATTCCCTATTGCGGGCTATTGAGAATACTTGATAAAGAAACTGTTACTGGAAATATGCTTACTAAAGATGTATCCTGGCCTCAAATTGTTAATCACTCTTCGTATTTGATTTTAGAATCCTTGAGATATTTACACAAGCATTAAATGTTCCATAAAACAAAAATATAATTGCCTCTTAAACACATCTCCTGCTCATATCTGTTCTTGTTTTACCCAGGGGATTTTCGGCACGTCTGTTTCGTTTACAAAGTGTCATTTCTTCCATAAACACCAGCACCTTCTTTTACCTGCCTTTCACAATTACCAAATGCTTTACGAAATTCGTAATATATATATATATATATGTGTGTGTGTGTGTGTGTGTATGTATGTTTATAATCACGTATATGTTTCAAAGATGTGTGATTATCTACACTAAGAACTTCAAGTTTGAAGTTTTAGGAAATGTTTTTAATTAGTTTACGAAACTTTCTAAGAGTCTGTTTTGTTAATCAATGCAGTAAGTTAACTCTAGAATCAACATACCACGATATTCTTATGATATCCATATATACTTAGGAAGAAATAAATGTGTTTATCATAGAGCTAACCCCGGCAAAGAGTGTTGTTTTAAAAGATACTATGTACGTCGTAAACACTAATTTTTCTGATTTCCTTTATCTGTGTAATGTGTATGCTTTGGTCTTAAGGTGCCTTAAAACACAATAAAAGATACTACGTACGTCTCAAACACAATTCTTATTCTGATTTCCTTTATCTGTGTAATGTTATGCTTTGGTCTTAAGGTGTTTTAAAACACAATAAAAGATACTACGTACGTCTCAAACACAATTCTTATTCTGATATCCTTTATCTGTGTAATGTGTATGCTTTGGTCTTAAGGTGCCTTAAAACACAATAAAAGATACTACGTACGTCTCAAACACAATTCTTATTCTGATTTCCTTTATCTGTGTAATGTGTATGCTTTGGCCTTAAGGTGCCTTAAACACAATAAAAGTGTTATAATTTGTGGAGAAAAAGACACATTTGTATAAAACTTCTTAGTAGCACAACAACACAACTGTGTTCCTCAAACACAGACTTGTGTGATTTATACCACAACCGAATGCTGTAGAGATATTAACACGCAATTTGTTTTTGTGTTCTAAGAACACAAATGATGTGCGGCTATCAGTTTGAAATTTTGTTTATTTAAATACATTGTTGTGTTGTGAAGTCCTATTGGGAATATTGATTTAAACACAGAGATCGTTGTACATTCATTAACGTATTTGTGCTCTGTTTTGTTGACCCACAATGATTTTGTTCCGCAGGTGCATAAGTTGTATTCTTTTTAACATAAGTTTTGCTACAGTGCATATTGTAACAGATCGTAAACTTTTCTCAGTATATTATACTGAATCCAAGGCCCAGGACCTTTACATTTCAAAACTATATCATAAAATAATCTGACGATAAAGACTAAATAAGAAATCTAAATAATTAGCTGAATGTAACAAAAAGATGTCGTTAATCATAAATAATTTGTTTAATATTTATAATCCAGAAGCAACACTGTTACATTATGAGACTTATTCTAAGTTCCTGTTACGCGACTCGTAGCTCGCGACATGCTACGCCTGTGCCTGTTCACGTACCGAGTGCCGTGCACCCCTGTTGAAACATTTGAGGTGAAATCATGAAACCTGTCATTGCTTCCGGTCCAATTTTCGTTTGTCTTTGCTAAAAAAAAAAAAAGTGTAATAATGACAGGTGATCGTAGGCCTGCTGTAGCTCTTTGTTTTAATCTTGATAAAAACAGTAGCGTTAATTTTATTCGATTTCCCTTGAAGATATAATCATGACAGGTGATCGTAGGCCTGCTGTAGCTCTTTGTTCTAATCTTGATAAAAACAAATTAATTTTATTCGAATTCCCTTGAAATATGAAGAGGTGCTTCAAATTTGGGTTAATAGATGTGAAAGAGAATACAAGTTTGATCCATTCAATAAGAAGAGTCTTGTGTATTCGTACCATTTTTAATACTGGGGATTTTTAAAGAAACTTAAAAGCTGAACTGCTTAGTTGCAAAAGCTAACTGACATTAAAACCAGGTGTCATTCCTTCTCTCCGATCACTGCCGTCATCGAGTACAAGAAATACGAGTGATAATGAACTGTTGCCGATCTGACTCTGAGACAGAATGTCAAAGTTCTTCAGATTCACATCATAGCAATTTAATGATAGAGCTAGAAGCTAACATTGAAAAGTAGAAAAAGTTGCAGAGGAAAAGGAGAAGGGTTCGAACTCTGAACTCTGTGAACAAAGTACCAAAGTATCAAGGACCCAGCAAAAAGATTCGGAAACCGATTAGCTAAAACTGATTAGGTAAAAATGGCGTACATCGTTCAGTTATCTAATATTTCACGAGATTACTTATTTAAAAACTATGGGCAAATGATCATTTTCTGTGTAAAATGCGTGGGTAATCTAAGGAGTAATTGATGAGATGAATTTCAATATTGACAATTTTATTTTCATCTTTTATGTTTGATTCTTTTGCTATTAAAGGCCCTGTAAATCCAACAAATTAATGGACCTACAAGCAACTTGGAACATAAACAGCATAGAAAATTCGGTTTAAAAAGCTGAGGGGATCCATAGTGATTTTAAGGTTAAACAACTCATGTAAATCAGCGTTTTAACTCTGCGTGTCGTAGCCTAGACTTCTGATCAGCCGTTGTACTTCGTCAGCGACGAAATAGCACAAACAAGATGTAGTTTCTTACTAGGATGTAGTTTCTTACTAGAAACCAGTATAGGTCCGGTAAAGAATGGTGTGACTTAAATTATGGTCAGCCTTATTGTGATATTATTTCACATATATTAGTGCTAAACTTGGTCGACGTATATCCTTAAATAAAAAAAAAATCTATATTCTCATAAACACATATGTGTTTGGTACTTACTGCGTGGCCCAGCATGGCCAGGTGGTTAGGGCTCTTGACTATCAATCTACGGGTCGCGGGTTCGAATCCCTGTCCTGTCAAACATGCACGTTCTTTCAGCCGTGAGGGCGTTATAATGTTTCGATCAATCCCACTATTCGTTGGTAAAAAGAATAGCCCAAACGTTAGCGGTGGGTGGTGATGACTAGCTGCCTTCGTTCTAGTCTTTCATTGTTAAATTAAGGACAGCTAACGCAGATAACCCTCGTGTAGCTTTGCGCGAAATTCAAAACTTACTACGCTTGTTATATTGTATTTTATGTGGCAGAAGTGAGTACACATATTTATGATCCTCAGGAGTGACACGAGAAATGTAGCGTTTAGTTACTTGAGAATACTAACAAATTATCTATTTGTGCCAAATTCATTTCAGGTTATTTCAATTACTTTATAGCCCCCCCCCCCCCAGTGTCATAGAGGTATGTCTGCGGGCTCACAATACTAGAAACTGGGTTTCGATACACGTGGTGGACAGAGCACAGATAGCCCGTTGTGTAGCTTTGTGCTTAACTTCAAACAAAGGGTGCGAACTCATGATAGAGCTTTGGATTTCGGAGCTGGCAAGCCAGATTTGAATCCTTTCGATACAATATAATATTCCCCGTATTACGTTATAGGTGTTACGGTCATTCCTTTAGCGTGGATTGGTAGGGTGCGGGTGACAGACTGTCTTCCCTCTGGTCAGTAGTTCAAAATTAGGAACGGCGGCAGATAATGTATGTATGTTTAGTTCATAGAAAGCCACATTAGGCTATCTGCTGTGCGGCAGATAATATTAGAAATCTTGTATTAAGTTTAAAATACAAATACTTTCTCTTTAACAATTTGTTAAGGTGTTCTTTAGTAGAAATGTGGAGAAAAGATAATAGAAATTCTGAACTTTCACAAATGTTTCTTAACCAGCAGCAATAAATTCGAAGGTTGAGGATGTGGAAATTTATTGGTAGATCAAATTGATAATAGAAAGTTCGACATTTTAAGCAAACACTGGCGAAAAGTACGAGCCGACTTTCTCTCAGTTGGCGGCAAGAGACACATGATTGTGTTGTTTTCAGCGTAGTAATAACGAAGAGAAGCCTGTTGAGTGTGATGAGAGAACGTCAGGCACGTATAACGCTGTCGCTCGAAATCATCTTCCTGAATGAGTAGTTTTGGAGCATGCGCAATTTGCAAGCTAGTGTAGCTAGAGAACAAGACGGAGAGTTCCGAATAAACAGCCACAGAAAGAAGGTGTCATACCAAACATACGGGTTACTTTATCTCTAGTCTTTTTAGGCGAAACTGGTGATTGTTTAGTGCTTATGTTATTGCTTGTTTTAGACTTATTATAGTGTAAAATGTTTAATTCACGAGTCTTTGGTTCTTTTTTGTTTTTAAGGATGAGATACAGAGTGAGAGGTCAATGTTGGTCTTCCATTTCAATACAAATATTCAGAAGTCGGACATTCGGACTGGCAGTGCTGACCACTTTATCCCTGTCTATAGTAGTAATGGGCGATGAAGATTTGTCCGATTATCTAGTCACATATGACCATTGGTCAAATGATACTGTAAGAGTAAGTGTGCTTCTGCCTAATGATTCCCTATACTTGGGAGCGATCCCTCGAGTTGGGCCTGCAATTGAACTAGCCATCCAAAAGATACAAGATCAAGGGACGTTACCGGAATGGAAATGGCAGGTGAAATACAGAGACACCAAATGTAGTACCTCAGATGGTCCGATGCAAGCTTTTAGGGCTTTTACCGAGCAACGCTTGCATGTTTTCTTTGGCCCATATTGTGACTACGTCATAGCACCTATCGCACGGCTACTGAAGTTTTGGAATGTGCCAATGCTAACCGCAGGTGCTCTGGCTCGAGACTATGGCTTCGATAAGTCCACGTTTGACAAAGAATTTTACTTGTTGACCCGAACTGGTCTTTCGTTCAATGGTGTTACTTCCTTCTTGTTGGCCATCTTCAGACGTTTTGACTGGCAAAATGTGTTAATAACGTACGAGGAGCTAGCTCGACCACAAATTGCCCGGGAAGACTACTGTGTCTTGTTGACGAAGGCTCTTGTTGCAGAATTTCGTCTGTTAGGCAACTTCTCTTTTCAGCCCTTTAAGCTCAAGAGTAACATTTCAGCAGCCGAGTCCCGAAATGTTCTGAAGAAAGAAGTGGGAACTAAATACGGAGGTAGGAACACTGATTTAGTTTTAATAAGATATCTTTATTTTGACCGTGGTAAGTTAAAAAGTGAAATAAAGAGACAAAAATAAATTTAATTATCTCAATTAAATGTCATAGTGGCATTTCCACTGGCTGTTGCTCAACTGACGATAAGTTTATCCACCGATGATTTAAAAAGTAAAATAAAGAGACAAAGAATAAATTTAATTATCTCAATTAAATGTCATAGTGGCATTTCCACTGGCTGTTGCTCAACTGACGATAAGTTTATCCACCGATGATTGTAATGTTTAACACGCGAATATAACGTTTGTGTAAGAGCGCTCAAGTATCTATGTTACAGTTTTATGTTTTGATCATTTAGCATGCTCTTTTCAGCTGTGGTAATAGTTATCTTGTGAACAAACAAATTAAAACATCTAAATAACCTCTACTTAATATATTTGAACCAAATGCTGTATAGTTTTGCTAATTATTGTATGGCTTGAAATTATACGAGTTTCTCCCAGAAATGCTCCATTAATTTGGTAGAAGTCTTCTAGAAGCCTTTTCTTCAGTATTGATGTTTCTAAACATGAATCGTAGTTAGAAGGTTAGGTTAAAACGGGTAAAGAAAACGTATAAAAAGTAACATAAGCAAACGGCGTGCAAAAACAACACAGTTATATTGTGATAAATAGTTAAAAGGTTAGTTTAAAACAGGTAAAGAAAATGTATAAAAGTAACATAAGCAAACGGCGTGCAAAAAAAGAACACAGTTCTATTGTGAAAAATAGTTTTTCATTAGACTCAAACTAATGTTACTGGTAAATAATCGATGTTTTAATCCAGTAACATAGTCGGCTAATTGTAACTACGTAAATCTTTTAACGTTGGGATTAGCAGATGCTAACGAATTTATGAAAATCCCTTAATGGACAATTTGTAGAAAGACGACATTTCGAGCCACTAAAAACAGAGTAAGGACATGAAGATCGGCATCTAGTTTCTCTGCCAACAGGCTGTACATTATGAATCATCATCAAACTATTGAGTTGTCTATCTGTAAAAACGAATTATATTAGTTTTTGTTTTGTTTTTATAAAATCTTAGAAGCATACATCTTTCTGTTTTTTGTACTAACATTTTAGACTCTAAGAAAAAAGCTGAGACTACGATGTGAACTTAACAAACGCACTACTAGTTACTGAGAGGATGCGAAACCACATCCTTAAAGGTGTGAAAAAGGGGAAAATTTATGAACAGTAGAGCCACACTTAAAGAAACACAAAGTAACAGTATTTTCATGTGCTTTATTATAAAACATCCACAGATAACTAAGGTCTTATTGCACATAAATACCTCATCAACACGTGTTAACCATTCAGAATATTTTGTCTTTGTTTTATTCCATATAAATATTTCAACACGCGTTTACTGTTTCAGACAGGGTTTGTTTTATTCCATATAAATACTTCAACACGCGTTTACTGTTTCAGACAGGG
>NW_013665801.1:593061-594952 GCF_000517525.1 Limulus polyphemus | reverse complement strand
AAAACCACAAGTCTATCTCTACCTTTTTAACCAAGTGCATATTAATCAAATTATATACTTGTATCATAATGGAATAATTACTCTTTCAAAAAACCACAAGTCTATCTCTACCTTTTTAACCAAGTGCATATTAATCAAATTATATACTTGTATCATAATGGAATAATTACTCTTTCAAAAAACCACAAGTCTATCTCTACCTTTTTAACCAAGTACATATTAATTAAATTATATACTTGTATCATAATGGAATAATTACTCTTTCAAAAAACCACAAGTCTATCTCTACCTTTTTAACCAAGTACATATTAATTATACAAGTATATAATTTCATAATGGAATAATTACTCTTTCAAAAAACCACAGGTCTATCTCTACTTTTTTAACCAGTACATATTAATCAAATTATATATTTGTAGCATAATGGAATAATTACTCTTTTCAATAACCACAGGTATATCTCTATCTTTTTTCCCTTTCTTTATTAACGTGTTTATGTCAGTCTATTTCTAATGTATTTTTATCATGCATATCACCTTGTAAATCACACACAGTGTTAGGAAACGTTAACTATTAAAGACACGTTGTTTTAAATGGAATATCGTTTATCATTATATATGTTTTGAACACTAGGTGAAACTTATAAATATTTCGATTTTCTTAAACGAGAAAATGGTCAATGAAATTCGAAATATCTGCATAGACTGTTATAAAAATCAAATTTGGACTGGCGACATAAGTTCGCCATTTTACTCGAGGTCAGAATCATATAAATCCCCCAGTTTTAGGTATAATTTTATTAGCTTAAGGCACTTTGTTTCATGCATGCGCAAGATTATTTGCATATTTTGTGAATGACTTAATGTGACATTGTTCCCGCCCCCCCCCCCAGTTGCACAGCGGTATGTCTGCGGACTTACAACACTGGAAACCGGGTTTCGATACCCGTGGTGGGCAGAGCACAGATAGCCCTTGTGTAGCTTTGTGCATGATTATAAACAAACAAAACAAACAATGTGATATTGCAGGTTGCCGGGAAACAGGCTACTAAACTGTACAGCTTATTTATTTTACGTTTTGTGGTAAACGAAGAATTGCACAGGCTATGAGACAGGAATTTGTGGCGTTTGAATAGCCTATTTTATACTTTTCTTGTTCTGTCTACTGTCTGTTTGTATCTTGAAACCGATTAATGAAGTTTTAAAAGATATTGGAATAGGTTTGTTTGTTTGTTTGTTTGAAATTATGCACAAAGCTATACAATGGGCTATCTGTGCTCTGCCCATCATGGGTATCGCTGTGCCAATGAGGGGGGCGTATTGATAAGAATTTTGCAGCAAATATCCATTCATTAGTTTGTTAGGACGCGTATTTTTTTCAACTTGGGGCATGATGGTGGGTAAAACAAAATACGCGGCCTAGTTAACTAATGAATGAATATTTGCTGCAAAATTCTTATCAGCGCTATAAGTGTAGTTACCAGTTTTACCGCCAATTTTGATTTCATTCCTATAAATCTCACGTTCAATCCTTTTGTGGCCGCACATTTTTATTACATCTAAGGTGTTTTAGATTAGATATCATGACTTTTTGTCAATGCCCACCAACAAATCACAGCAAGTAAGAAAGTGACACTAGCTTTAGGATCGCAACCCTATCATTCGGAATAGTCCTATGCTTTACACAACCAACCAGATTCTTTAAATTATGTGGTGGTAGTTTTTCCTTTCTAAAACACTGTTAATAACTTCCTTTATAGTAACGCCATTGAAACTAGATTAACAGTTTCTTGTCATCACCCGCATGCACTCGGTAGAGCTGTATCAAGTATCATTATTTCCGCTAATTTCTTAAGCTAATATCACGTGACATTAAACGCTAGTTAATTAGG
>NW_013665801.1:586936-592477 GCF_000517525.1 Limulus polyphemus | reverse complement strand
GCTACAAATTGCTAATCTAGTTTGCTTGGCCTAACTAAGACTTGTGTATCTGTACATTCTTTCACCGTATAGTTTTGCTGCTCTAAATCAGCAATCTTTAATCTGAATGACAAAAAACTGTACACCTTTACTCTTAGTTGAAGGGTTATTTAACAAAACTCAAAAAAAGTCACGTGAGCTATCGGTCTAAAATGTTTATTACAGCTTCAACTATTGTTTGTTAACTTCAAGTTAAGCACAAAGCTCCACAATGGGCTATCTGTGCTCTGCCTACCACGGGTATCGAAACCAGATTTCTAGTGTTATAAGTCCACAGACTTACCGCTGTGCCACTGGCAATTTGCACATATGGCATATATTTAGACCAAATTTGACAGCTTGTTGTAGGTTGTAAAGATCTATCACTGTACTAAATCCATGAAAGTTAATTATGTTTTCTATTAAATAAAGTTTCCGTACTTTTGGTGCGAAAAAAAGGGAACAAAATCAATTAAAATTGATGTTTTATATCTCCTGTATTTCTTAATGGATTGCCTTCAAATTTGGTATGTGAAGTAAGGGTTCAGTAGAGCACATCCACTAAAAATATGTGATAGCTTGGCTTACCACAGTCCGAGCTACAGAAAGTGGAAAATTGCTAAACTATCACTCTTGTTAATAACACACAGTGCGTCCTGCATTTTGTTGTAGCCGCACGACACACTATTGTGTGTCTTATTTTGTTTCTAGTAGTCTTATGAGTCGTTACCAGGCAATTAAAACAAATGAACTGACAGAGAAAGCTGATTTATTTCGTTGTTTTGTTGTTGTTGATCATAGAGCTACACAATGGGCAATCTGTGTTCTGCCAACGCAGGTATCTAAACTCAATATTTCGCTTAATAAGCTTACAGACTTACCTCTGAACCATCAGGGGGAGGGTCGAAGTCGAATTCCAATATATAGCTTTTATAGTTGTAAGAAGACAAACATACAATACACCCTATCTTTGCAATAAAACAATGGATATATATCAGTTCTAAACCATTTCTGAAAAGTTTTAGTTTCTGTAATGTTACCGATCTTTCAAGAAATTGAATATTTATGAAGAACCATCCCTTTCTTTTTCTCTTACAAATGTACTCATGTTTAAATGTTATTGGTAATTCTAAGTTTAATTTATATGTTAAAATTTCAAATTTCAAATTTGTTTTGTTCTTTCACTGAACTCTAAATTTTGTGCCTTTTGTTTCTGACAATTTACAGAACTATCAGAATTATTGAAATAATACAAAAAGGTATTAAACATGCACATATAAAGGAGTGTTTTGTCCAAGAATCTGGGAAGTTTTAATGCCCACTCTAAAAAGTATTAAATAAAACTTTATTTTTAGTCTAGAATATTCTACTCGTATATCTAGATGTTGACAGACAATATTATATATCATTATAGCAATAGCAGTGATTAGGACTTCAAAACTGGTTTCAATCAGGGTTGGGGTATTAATAAGTTTTTGCAATATATTTTAATAACATATTTTATATGATATTACAGTATATTGTACAGAGGTGTATTTGAGGGTATATCTGGTTTCATTTTCTAATGAAGCCGTTAATCAATTAGTGTTAGAATTTGTATATGTTTTAATATTTATATATTGAAATATACATAACTTGCTTATGCTTATTATGGAATTATATCACTTTAAACATACATTGCAATAAACTTAAAATATTCGTTAACATCCTATCTTCTTCAAAGCTAAATAGACATTTCCTGCTGATTTTTTAAATATTTATAATAGTATAAAAGCCAGTCAAAAATGACGAGAAACTAAAGCCTGCCAAATTGAAACCCTCCAATATGCATTTGTAACTCTCTGCCCATAAACAGACATAAGAAAAATAAATGGCCTTCTAGCTTTGGAAACCAAAGCCTATCATGAGGAATATCTACTTTACCTAAAGAGTGTCTCTTCTCACCATCGATCCTTGTCTCAGCATTCACTGATCACACTTATTTTCTTATCGCGTCAATTGCATTATTGCAATAGTTCTCTTAAAGCTATATTTCTCGTAAATAATCGATCATCGTTCAAAAACTTCCCTTCGTAACAAACGGCAAATTAATTTCACTCGTTGCTAAATAAATCCTTGATATAAAAACTCCCTTCTTGACAGGCTTTTACAAACCAGAAAAAGTGCCGACATTTAGGAGCTACTTACGCATATTTTAGCGATTGAATTCCACTAAAATGGGAACGGGCAATCAAAAGAAGAAGTATTGAAGGAGAAAAAGTGGAGTTGGACTCGTGTAACTCACGAAATTCGGAGAAATCGGACGTGACCGACCGAAAATTGGCTTTTATGATTATAATGATTCATCATATTTGCTTCACTTACCGCCAGATGGCACAAAATCCTTTATTAGCTGGTGTGTTTGGTACGATCCTGAAATTACTCTATTTAGCACCCTGATATCATTCATTCACTTGTAATAGTGACTTGTAGATTCATCATTGTATCTGAAAAGGCTGAGAAATTGAAATATTATGCGAAAATTATACAGTGAACGTTACAACTTATGGCATTCTCTATATTTAGAAGTTAGTTGAAACATAGATGTAGACCAATGGAGGTATTATACAATTAGACAGAGAAAGAATGAAATAAGAACTCGATTACAGCACCAGTTCATTATAAGTATAGATTACTCCTATTGAAAAAAATTGTTCTTGTTAGATTTCACTGGCACCTGGTGTCAACATTTTTGTTTAATATGACAGTAATTCAGATATAATTCTGAAGAGAGACTATGAACTGTACAAAAAAGGCTTACCATTGCTTTAGTATATCTGTAGTATATTTAGATGAAAGAAAATTAAATGCGGGGATATTGTTCTGACATAATGAAAAAAAAGTAATGTATACAACATTAAGTTAAAGGTCCCCTGGTGAATTGAGGCGACTTTAAAGATTTACAACACTAAAATCCGGAGTTCGATTCCCGCGGGGGATGGAATGCAGAAACCCCATTGTGTACCTAAGCAGTAAAGCAAACAAACAAACAAAATCAAGTTAAAGGCTATGTAGCATTTGATGAATTCGCGTTCACCAGCCATAATGATGAGAAACGCTAAGAGACGGAGCTGATCAAAGATAAACTAGGGATAATAGATAACAAAAATATTTGGACGTTATCGCGCCCTTCTTTATGACCATGGTGTATTTTTGCTTCTTAGTTCAGACACGTAAAGTTATTTACCACAGCAGATACACCAATATGTGAAAGAATTTGAAGTGTCAATGTTTATAAATTAGGTTGTAATCTTTTAGACGGATTTTTATGAGACTATACATGTCATGGACTATCGCCTTTTTAACCTTTCCAATCTGAAGCGTTTCTGAAGGAGCCTTTTTAACCTTTCCAATCTGAAGCGTTTCTGAAGGAAATGGCATGTATAGTCTCACCAAAAAACACTGAAAAAAAAGATAGTCTTTATTTTCAGGGGTTTTGGGGGGAAATTATACATGCCAACTCCTTCAGAAATGCTTCAGATTGTTAAAGTTAAAAATGTGATAATCTTTTTTTTTTCAGGGGCTTTTGGTGTGACTATACATGCCATTTTCTTCAGATTGGCAAAGTTAAAAAAGGTGGTAGTCTTTTCTTTCAGGTTTTTTTTTGGTGAAACTATACATGCCATTTCCTTCAGAAATGCTTCAGATTGGCAAAGTTAAAAAGGTGAAAGTATTTTTTTTTCAGGGGTTTGTGGTGAGAACATATATTCCATTTTCTTAAAGGCAATATTCTATGGTTTATGATTAAACGGCTTCACATCTGGGCTATGCTAACTGTGGAGGTTGCCTGGACACCCATTGAATCACAAAAACATATTCAATAAGGGGCGGATGAGCTCCTAGAGAGTCAGATGTGGAAGGGACCTCACAAAGCCTATGAGTCACATCGTGAGAAAAAATGGGACTAGCCTGGAGAAAAAAACAATAACCACCATGGAAAGATCAGTTGAGGAAGGCAGAAAAGATCAGTGGTGGAAATAATTAGACAACTGGTAATGTCGATGATGGAAGATGTAATATCAGTGTACCAGAACAGGTAGAGACGACTATTGGTGAGAACCACAATTCCGACAGGAATTATGTGACATATATATCTACCCTCGTTAGATTCTTAGTTAATATCTGCAATTGTAACAGAGAGTGCTACAATTTTAATGATTCAACCAGCCAATATTTTAACATAATAACATATTATTACAAGTACTTTTCCCAACATTTAATAATAGAAATAACATGTTTTGTTACATTTGCTTGTTTAACGGGATCTTTTAGATATGATTTATGCAAAATTTTGACTATTATTATGACGTTTGATAGCATATTCAGAACCAGAGCTACACGTTACTATGAGTAGATGTTATGGCAACTGCTCAGAAAAACTGCTGTCTTTGCTAAATATAACAGTTCACACCAGAAATGAAAAAACTAAATACTCCATCTGTTGGTATATTCCGAAGGCAACCGTTACTTTAGTCTTGCCCTAATCAGGCGCTATTTTACACTGTTAAGAAGAAAATTATAAAAACGGCTATGTCCATAAATTCAGTTTAAAATGTGTCTTTAAAACAGAATCTAGGTTAAAAGGGCTTTTCAAAATTTGGAGACCAACAACGTCCATTGAATATCTCGTTAGTGGTTTACGAGTTCATTTGCCCGCGCCCCCCAGTGGCCCGAAGTGCAACTAAGGAGATACTAGGTCACCTACTTTATTACCAACCACTGTCTAAACGAATGTGGCGTTGTGTCTACCTCGAGTTTATTCTGCACCATTCTCCAGTTAAAATGATCTTTCATCAGCTATACAGATTCAATACCTCAAGCCCCCTTAAATCATTATATTGAATATTATTTTGTATTTTATTCTTATTTAATTAATTAATAAATTGCATTGTAAGGTTACCAAGTGTTGTACCAATTGTATAGCTCATTGTATAGGTTTTCCCTAACAAAACAACATAATACTTATTTTCAGTTTATTGCCGTTTTATAAATATATTTTCAAACGTGTTGCCCCCCCACTCTCACTAACAGATCTGAAATTTGATTTTTACACACTTCTGATTTTGAATCGGAAAAGGAAAATTAAGAGGAATGATGAAAAAAAACACACACCTCTAACTTACGTAATTTATATCATACATTTTAAGCTTACTGCTTTCTAATTACTTCGCCAGCTTTCGCCACTATGTGCTATTTATTTTTTGCATTTTGTTCGCATGGTTGTTTGACAAATTTAATTAAATAAGAAACTTATTTCACTTTGAGTTATTGAACACACGTACAATTCTTGCTTCTTTTTACATTGATAGAAAATGATATAATAATACTTCAGAATTTAAGTGTGATAAAAAGTTCAAGCAAACGCTAATGTTAAATAATACTAGATTTTCTATTTACATATTTTCCTGTCCCAATAAAGATAATCCATCTATTCCCGCTAAAAAAAAAAAACTGGCCCGGCATGGCCAGGTGGTTAGGACGCTC
>NW_013665801.1:581300-585950 GCF_000517525.1 Limulus polyphemus | reverse complement strand
GTCTTACACTGTTAAATTAATGACGGCTAGCGCAGATAGCCCTCGTGCAGCTTCGCGCGAAATTCAAAACAAACAAACCCGCTAAAAACCGACGATTATCACCAACTGTTGACAAAAGTTTGGTAAGATGATGTTTATGACAGCTGTCAATGCTTTGTTATTAGCGTGTAATAGCCCACAACTCAGTCTTCATGCCTTTTGTGCTATACGTCTCAACTGTATCAGTACGTGTGTTAACTTGGCGATTTCAGTTAGTAGTTACGCTTTTTTACTGTATTACTTCACGATCATAAAACACCTTCAGACAGCTTATACGTAGACCACTTCAGTTGTTGTTGTTTATATCAAGGCACTTGTTAATCGTTGCATACATCTTCTTATTACGCCCAATGATAGTCTTAATGTGCTATGGAACATGGGTACCCAAACTGGGATGTTGTGGACCCCAAAGGAATTACAGGAAAGTGTCAGTGTGTGGGGGAGGGGTAGAAAATACATAATACTGTTAAAGTACTCAGTATCTATAGATTCACTTGGTGGGAGTCTCAATCAGAATACTAAATGTTCTTGGATCCTTCTGTTGAGAAAGGTTGGGAACCTTTGCTATAGTGTATGAAAATGAATCGACATATTTGTCTTTTTTTTTTCTTGTTTTATAATGTGAACATGTTCCACCACCAATTAAATAATTAGGTTTCTGATCCACAATTTGCTAAAGAATGAAAAATTATTAGATGTACTATTGTAAAATCACATCGTGTGTCTAACAGCACTTAATCGGCCAAGTTGTTTTATTCGTTAGAACAACAATAAAGCTACCACGATTATTATATAAAGCATTTAATCGTGGAAGTCCTGAAGAGAAAGGAGCTAACTGAGGCCATAGTAAATAAAAACTAATGATTCATTAAAGTTGTTAGCAGTTACACAAACATAAATTAAAAACTTAGAAGTAACTCGTCTTGAGAAGACATTACGACAGGAACGAAACTGCGAACTTGATGATAAACTCAATGATAAACAATAGAAACAGCGAATGCACAAGATAGTTTTAAAAGTTCTCAAGTCAACATTAAAGCCAATCTATTACTCCAAGGTTTAGCTTCAAGCTTGATAACTTTATGTAAATTGTTAAAACTATGTATAACCCAGCTTGTATGCTTTCTACTACGACTGAAATAGCACCCCAAAATACAAATTGGAGCTTTATATAGAAGGTCAAACGACTTTTGCAGCTTCATTGGCACAAATAACGTGTAATCGAGAATTGTAAAGACAAGATTATATAAAGTGAAACCAAATACCTGAAAGAATTACCTATAGACTTTCAGGCAATGTCTTCTTTTGGAATTAATAGTTATGACTCAAGTGTTTTTGCTCTCTAACTTAATCCCACTTTCCACTTTTGCCTGGTTTTCCTCTGTAATTCACTTTTCGAATTCCCTTTTAATGGAAAAGTAAAGTAAAGCAATATCTAAGTACTCTTGAAGTTCTCGCCATTACTCGTTTAGCAAAGTTTACTTTATTCTAACACCAGGGATGTATATATACGAACACAACTCATGTTGAGTTCCTACCTAGTAACATTGTGGAAAAACGAAAAATCCATCAATCCATTCAGAATACAGACTACTAACACAAAATACGAAAACCTGAATTACAAAATCTCGTTAGTTGAGACTTTGATTTGCCCTTGCCTACATGATAGATTTTTAGCCGCGGCTGAACGGCTCATTGAACAGCTCTGGGTTTTTTGTTTGTTTTTCTCCAAGTACAAACTTTCAGCTCATAGCTCCGTCATTTCTTGGTGGATTTGAGATCTAATTACAGTTTTGGACTCATGAGATCAAATTATTTCGATTGATGTATTTGACCACGCACAAGGTCTCATAGATTAATTTATTCTAATCCTACCTAAAAGAATTTCAAACTGAGGGTAGGCTGGTAAAGATCCTGATGAGTAATAAAATTTAATCGGGTATATGCGCACCCCATGCTTGGTATCGCACAAAAACGTGACTAGTAAAAAGGGAAACAAAGGTCTCATAGATTAATTTATTCTAATCCTACCTAAAAGAATTTCAAACTGAGGGTAGGCTGGTAGAGATCCTGATGAATAATAAAATCGAATCGGGTATATGCGCACCCCATGCTTGGTATCACACAAAAATGTAGCTAATAAAAAAGGAAACAAAGGTTTCATAGATTAATTTACTCCAATCCTACTTAAAAGAATTTCGAGTGCCTCGGCTATTGAGGATTCCCTCTTGTTTGTTTATAACACTGAAGCATAACATTATGTTTATAAATACATAAAAAGAGAATGTATAAGTAGCGGATACATATATGTATTGTGATAAATTATTTGTAAGAGTTGATTTATAGTTTTTTCCTTGACGTATTTTTCGCTATTCTCAGGTATTCAATATCAGTTACACAACTTAATAAGCATTTCGTAGGAATTAGTATTGTCGTATCTGCACCCTTTACATCTTGCAACAAAATAATTGATACTTCAAAGGAGTTAGGGCAAAATTATTGACTGGAAGACATGTGTCACTTCAAATATCCACTTTTATTGAATCCAGGGTAAAAAAAAAAACTCGGAAATTTCAGATTTATTTTAATTGAAACCAGTCCAGTCTAAACCTCGTCACTTCTTTGAGTAAACATGATTTGATGAATGATTTGTAGCTCACATGTCTAACTTGGCTCAGTATGTTGTTCTCTATCAGTACAAGAACTAGTAGACCTCTAGAAAAAAACACAAATGTACATTACTACATCTAGTATAACACTACTTCTTTTTAGTATGTGTAGCGAACTGAATAGTTTTTTTACAATAGTTAACTATTCCTAACATCAGAAACTATCAGAACTATACGATGTATTTTAGTGGTATAAATGTAAATAAAACACAAATTTACTTTACTACATCCAGTATAACACTACTTCTTTTTAGTATGTGTAGCGAACTGAATAGTTTTTTTACAATAGTTAACTATTCCTAACATCAGAAACTATCAGAACTATACGATGTATTTTAGTGGTATGAATGTAAATAAAACACAAATGTACATTACTACATCTAGTATAACACTACTTCTTTTTAGTATGTGTAGCGACTGAATAGTTTTTTTACAATAGTTAACTATTCCTAACATCAGAAACTATCAGAACTATACGATGCACTTTAGTGGTATAAATTATTCCTAGATACATAGATTAAACTCTGTTAACGTCGCAGTAGGCCACCATTGCTCAAGCTCTTGCTGCTCTGTAAGCTTACTTATGTTTTACAAATTTTATGAGCTTCTAAATGCCACATTGGATTCATCTGCCCTACTGTATAGAAAAATACCAGTATCTCGTTGAAAATTGTGCTCTTCAGAATTTTAGATCTTTTTAATGTTTTTCTACATCTACTTATTGTTTTCCTACATGTACTTAATGTTTTCAATATTTTTCTATAAAATTTGTTTCCAGAGCATGACTGTTTTGGTCATTTACCTCTAATGAAAGAAAGTCAACTTTCCGAAAGCTCTTGATGATGTGAAGAGCTTCATTAATGTGTGTTCCTGTTTGAGGATCAAGTTAGATAGCGTGATTGTGGTACACAAGAAACTAAAAGATTGCCTTAATGATGTCAATAGCTTCAGTAATGTGTGTAGACTCTGTTTGAAGAGCAATTTAAGTAGCGTATTTGTGATACACAAGAAACCCAAAGACCTCTTTGATGATGTTAAAATCTTCGGTGATATGTTTTCTGTTTGAGGAGATAGTTAGGTAACGTAACTGTGGTACACAAGAAACCTCAAATACCTCTTTGATGATGTCAAGATCTTCAGTGATATATGTTCTGTTTGAGGAGAAAGTTAGATAGCGTGATTGTAGTACACAAGAAACTAAAAGATTGCCTTGATGGTGTCAAGAGCGTCAGTAATGTGTGTGTTTGTTTGAAGAGCAAGCTAAGTAGCGTTAATGTAATACACAAGAAACTGAAAGATTGTCTTGATGAAGTCAAGGAAAGTTAGACAGCGTTATTGTGGCACGCAAGAAACCCCAAAGACCTCACTGATGATCTCAAAATCTTCAGTAATATATGTGTTTAAAAGATTGCCTTGACGATTTTAAGAGCTTCAGTACGTGTGTGCCTGTTTGAGGAGAAAGTTAGATGGTCTGATTTCGGTTCTGCTTAGCTAGATATTTCAGTGTTTTCTAGTTACTACATTGAATATTTACTCAACTGATGGTTTACAAAGATAAGAACACTTTTATTTTAACTAATTTTTGCGTTTCTTTAAGTGTTATTAAAATGTTTCAGATAATTCCTTTTGAACAATGTGATACGATAAATTATAAGCTTATAACTTTTATTCTGAAATAACTCTTTCTAGATTCTTAAAAATGTGGTCCTTGAAAAATCCTGAAAGTTGTCTTCGAATAAATGAGTTTCTTTTTTATATCCAAATTCTAAATCTGTTGGCCCGGCATGGCCAGGTGGTTAGGGCACTCGACTCACAATCTGCGGGTCGCGGGTTCGAATCCCCGTCACATCAAACACGCTCGCCCTTTCAGTCGTGGAGACGTTATAATGTGACGGTCAATCCAACTATTCGTTGGTAAAAGAGTAGCCCAAGAGTTAGCGGT
>NW_013665801.1:578025-580948 GCF_000517525.1 Limulus polyphemus | reverse complement strand
AAAGGAACTTCCCAGTTAATAATTTTACGAAGTAAACACATCTTTCATGAAATAAAGCTGTATTTTATCGTTGTAAAGAAAAAAAATATTGTTTAACATTCAAGCAACTACCTGTCGGTAGGTATAAAAATTGACGAAGCATTGCAATTGAATAGGAAATAGCAAAACTACAAAATTATTCTTAAAAACTAACTTAGAAGAACATGCAGTGAAGAGAAAAATATACGAATATATTTTGGAAATTTAATTGAAACATTTTTTCATCATGAACAAAAAATTGCAGTTGCTTTGCTATTTTCTAAGTTGTTACGTCAAACACAGGTGTCGTGAATATAAATAAAAGTGCATCTCAAAAACATCATTAAAAAAACGCAGTAGGCAGTTTCTCTTATTCTATCCAATCTCATATTTTATTATGTTATATTTTATTAGACGTTAAAAGCAACATTTTAGAAGCAAATGAAAAAATAAGTATTTATTAGAATACATAATTCTGTGAACATCATATATATATATTAGAATACATAATTCTGTGAACATCATATATATTAGAATACATAATTCTGTGAACATCATATATATATTAGAATACATAATTCTGTGAACATCATATATATTGGAATACATAATTCTGTGAACATCATATATATTAGAATACATAATTCTGTGAACATCATATATATTAGAATACATAAGTCTGTGAACATCATATATATTCTAAATGTTCCCTAACATCCTTTAAATTTAATTTTATAACAGTTGATCTTTAATCTGAAAATCTTTAGTAGATATGTCCATATTTTATATATTTGCATATTATATCAAAGTTACGAAATAATATGTATGTAATAATAACATCCAATCAGAGTAAGCTATGAATTTAGAGGGAAACTCGAAATCAATCTGACCATCAGTATAGCTAATTCAATATACTCATCTTACGTTTCTATTTATAAACGCTAGAATGCATTGTTTCATCAGTTCGGTACCTTTACTGTTAACGATAGTAAACTAGAAAAGTATATGAATAGTTATTTTCTGGATTTCAGTGTCAAATGATAATTTTAGGCTTTAAGGCTCCTTGTCATATCTTGACTGCTTTGTTCACTAAACTTTATAAAAGCCCATTGAATCTACCATTTTTGAATTGATATTGACAAGCCATGTTATTTGTATATGAAGTAAAAAAGATAGCTTAAAGCACAAACTTGGCTTTATTTGTTATGTATGCAATTCTAAAATATTAGGTAGGTAGTGTGTGCATGTGTTTTTTGTATGGGTTTCAAGTAATAATACTACCTGTAAAAATGCAAAGTGATAAAAAAGTGATAATAACGACACTCGTATAAATGGCCTTAATATAAATCATTGCCTTAAAAATCACAATTATTTATCATAGGGAAAAAAACAGCGCCATTTCTTCCATTTTTATTTCTATTATCATCGGCGCCATTATTATCGGTGCAATTTTTCTCCTGGATCTGTTCCTAATAACGAGAAAGCTACGATACTTCGTGGTAACGTAAAGGCGCCTTTCAGTTTGAAGTTCAGACAAAAACAAATATTATGTTATTAATTCTCACCACTATACAGAAGAATACATATAATATAAGTTGGGATACACACTTCTTGAATAACTGGTATTTTAAAGACCTAATTTGATTGTGGCTAAGCCTCTGCTTCAGCATTTAAAATATGGGCCTATGTCAATCGTATCTTAAATTATGTAGTTTTGTTGATTTTGTTTATAAGACGTTTTAAGTAATTTAGATAAGGCAATGGTTTATAAGCCATGACTTAATAATACTAAATGCTCGGTGTGGGTTAATACTAAGTACTTGGCGAGGATATATATATATATATTTATCAATATTTACAAGACGTAATTTATAAAACTTATAACTTGCACATGTATAATTAATAGGTTATATTTTGTCTTCTTGGAGAACGCTTTTAACCACTCTCACCATTATACAGTAGTGCTAGTGTGTTGTCTGTCATTCAGTCAGTAGACACTAAAATGGCATCACATGAGGGACGCTTAACATTGCAATTTATACTGTCGTGACGTCAGTAAAACGTGTACATGCTATTAATCATCCTCGTTGTAACGTCGAAACATGTGGAGTCGTCAACTTTTTGAAGGCCATAGATAGGCCTAAATAAAATGTTTTTAATTGTGTACCAGTTTAACGTTGAATATTATTTATGATTTTAACTTTATACACAAGTGCCAAAATACTATAATTAGGTTATAATGTTACTTTGATTACAATAAACTAATTCAGATAAATTACTTACGTGCTTTTCCTGGTCATTTAAAATATTAGTATAAAAATTTCTTACTATAATAAATAGTATTTATTCTTTACTTAGCGTCAATATTTTCTAAACTTTAAATAAATATTATTAATTCACCTTCAGGTGGCCTATAAAAACAGTCTAATTTAAAATTATTCATTTTTGATGCTATAAATTCAATATCATTTTTCAAAATCAATAAATTTTAATACACATCAAATAATAATTTCTCTTTAACATATGCTGCAAGGGCTCCACCTTTTCTGTCGTGCCTATTTGAAAAATTAGTAGAAAACCCTTGAATATGAAACATTAAATCATCATCTGTAAACCAAGTTTCTACAAATATCAAACAATGAAAATCAAATTTTATAACACATAATTTTTGTAAAATGTCACCCATATTCTTTAACCCCACCCCATCCCAAGTGGCACAGCGGCATTTTTGCGGACTCATACCGCAAGAAACCGGGTTTCGATATTTTGATATCATTTTCTTTTGTGATGTGTATAAAATTTGTCGAATCCTCCCTTCTGATAAAACCCCTACCATTCTTAACCCGCAATAATTTATTTTTTCTGTTTCGATATTCTTTGCCTTATGAAATAAATGTTTGAAAAT
>NW_013665801.1:560642-577222 GCF_000517525.1 Limulus polyphemus | reverse complement strand
CCACTTATAATCTGGCCATTAACTTAGTCAATCAAACCCGTAAACTGAAGACCAGTCTCACAAGCAACGAGATAAAATGCATGTATGATCTGAAACAGGACTGCCCCGTATGACCTATACTATCCACTTATAATCTGGCCATTAACTTAGTCAATCAAACCCGTAAACTGAAGACCAGTCTCACAAGCTACGAGATAAAATACATGTATGATCTGAAACAGGACTGCCCCGTATGACCTATATTATCCACTTATAATCTGGCCATAACAGGACTGCCCCGTATGACTTATACTATCCACTTATAAGCTGGCTATAACATCTGCTGATTCCTTTTTTAAATATTTCTATAATTTCAGAAACACATTAAACCAATTAAAACTCTAAATTTATTTTATTACAAGTTACAGCTATTATAGTAAGGAAGATGATTTTTTAGAACAGGTACGAAGCTTCGATCACTGGTGTGAACGTTCTCAAGTACACGAGTTTTAACGATAAAGAAGGTTTTAGTATTTAAATCAACATTCAACAATGTTAAAATGATAAAAACGACTGGTTTTACGATGTGAAGAATACACGGTGGTTTTGCGGTAAGTTTGTGGACTTATAATCTAAAAACCGAGTTTCGATACCCTCAGTGGGCAAAGTACAGATAGCCCAGTATGCAGTTTTGTGTTTAACAACGAACAAGCAAAAGTTGAAACTTGATAACGAGAAACCCACTTTTAAGAAAATTAAAAGCTTCTACATGCTACTTTTTTAAAGATTTCTTTAATTTTAGAAACACATTAAACTCTAAAGCCTTAATCACTAGCTTTGGCGTTGTTTCACTTTTCACTGAAGTTCCCGTTAAAGAAGCTTATGATATTACACTTGACCTCTACCGTAATGACCCCAATCCTTTCATCAACATACCCAGTTCCCCGTTGTGTTTTCCTCTTATAACTCACAACAACAACAAAATCCAGCTTCATTTTCAACACCAAAAATTTCTTCAAATATATGGTTTAAGCATGGGTAACCCTGTTTCACCTATTATTGCTAACATATTTATGATCCAGATCCAAATACAAGCCATACAATCCGCGCTTTATCTTCCCCTACACTAGAACAGATATGTCGATGACACGGTTTCACTTCTACCGAACACATAAGTACTTTCTTTGAGCGCATAAATTAACATTAAATTTACCATTGAACAGGAAAATAACAAACAGTTATCTTTCCTTAACCTCGACATTATTAGATCCAATTCCCAGTTCAAAACCAAAATTCACCAAAATTTCACTCACAATAGCTTCTACATATCATGGAATTCCGCCCATCAATCCAAACAAAAAATCAATTCATTGAAAAACCTTATAGCTTCAAGACTTTGCTCAACTGACTATAAGGATGAAGAAATCAACTCTATAAAGCATTCCTTCATTCATATGAATAAATTTCCACCAACTATTGTCGAAAAATGTTTCACACAACCACCAGAACAAATACCCTCAAAACTCAACTCACAAACAGAATTGATACTGATACAGGATACAACACAACATTATACTACAGTTTACCATTCATCCCTGGAATCAGGTGGAAAACAATTAACACTTTAAACATGAAATTCCTGTCAACTTCAAATTCATTAGAAAACCCGGCCCTAAACTAACATCATTATTAAATAAAACTTACATAGAATCAAACAATACCAAAGTCATTTATTAAATAACGTGCAATAACTGTCCAGAATTATACATTGGAGAAACCGGAAGAAAATTGGAAACCAGATTCACCAAACATAATAAGGAACCCTCCCATGTTTACCGTCATTGCAACTCAAAAAACCACAGTGTATCTATACAAAACACTGTAAATTTAAGCAAAGAATCAAACGTAAACAAACGCAAAATATAGGAAGCCATTTTAATTAAACAAAACAGCTCTTCTCTAAACCAATACCCCCGGGGTACCAAGATACCCTTACCAGGCTATTAAGCCATCTCCGGTCATGTGACCTCTTTGTTCCATACTGTATGTAGATTTCTGTGTCTATGTAAACTACTCGTATCTGATGATGACATAAGCTTTTACGAAACGTTGTACATTTGGAATAAAGTTTCTTTCAATACCAGTTCAATCCGTCTCGAAACTTAATATAACAAGAAGCTTATTTATCTAGGTAATGCGTTTACTTAGTATACCATATTTAGCATATCAGATTCTTTTTTCTCTTTATAAGTAAATAACTGAACACTCCAGGGTATAGGTGACTCTAGCTGGTTTGAATTGTTTGTTTTCATGTCATTTCATGATTTTTGTTTTTGAGATATTATACGTCTTAACTTACCCTAGATACATTATAATGTATTTAAAGTAATATAGTTCACTATTGGAAGTCAAAAGGTCACTTTTAAGTATCTTATATGAGTTTCTTAAGTATCTTGCTTCCCCCCCCCCAGTGGCACAGCGAACTTACAACGCTAGAATCCGAGTTTAGATGCCCGTGTGGTGGGCAGAGCATAGATAACCCATTGTGTAGCTTTGTGCTTAATTACAAACAAACAAACAAAAAACTTAAGTATCTTATACTAAATTTACTTGCGCAGGGTCTCCGAATATGTTCGGTTTCAGGAGTAAATAAAACCAAAATTAAGAGTAATACATATTTTTTTTCTTGCTTTTGAAGTTCATATGTCAAGCTGTGTTGTAGCCTACAGAGTGCATAATTCTTCTCGTGATTCATGGCATGTGCACGTTTTACTGACGTCATGACAATATAAATTGCAAAGTTAAGCGTCCCTTATATGACGTCATTTTAGTGTCTACTGACTGACTGACAGACAACACACTACTGTATAGCAGTTCGAGTAGTTAAAACAGGTGACCTCTCCAGGCGGCTTTCGGACCCCTTTCTGGGAAGTTAGTTAAGCACAAAGCTACGCAATGGACTGTCAGTGCTGTGCCCACCAGGGGTATTAAAACCAAATTTTTATCGTTATTAACGATTCGGACTTCTGAGCCACTTGGGAATCTTATAATAGGAGTCTTAACTATTTATTTTTGAAAATCAATTGAAAATGCAGTTAATGCAACGAATTACACAAAAGTTTACTGTTCACTGTTGTTGTTTTTTAATTCTTATATGGAAATTATTTTTTATAGTACGATTTACGTTATACGACTGATCTTCAGTCATGAAACGGTGCAATGAATAATGGTTGTCTGTTTTAGTCATGATCTGCATTAGCTGATATCATGTCAAACATCAGATTAGATTCAGACTTTCAAAGCTGTAGGTTTACCCTTTTGGATCCGCAGTTCATCTGGTCCTACGAATTTTATCAAAGCTAAAATTCATCATTTTTGTAACACTTTCTTCTGAAGTATAAATGGCTCGAACTGACTTCAAAGGTCCTAATTTATCTACTTTTCTGCTGTTAAAAATTTTGTTTCTTTCGCGTGCTGATACAGTTTTATATATTTTTAATGCTTGTAAAATTGATACAACCTAGCTTTACTTATTTTATGTCCATTTTAGGACTATTAAACCAATTGTTTTGTGTCGCAAAAGTGCATATTTCTTGTTCTGTATCTGCACCAGTTTTCCACAGTTTGAAGGAAAAAAATAAAAATTCAGTTGAAAGTTCCAGGTAATTGCAACCAGAGTGCTGTGAGACATATTTAGCCCCACCCAAAGTAAACGGGAAGATCCATCATATATTGAATTTCGTGGTGGGCATATTCAATTGAATTATCTTTAGAACTGTATTTTTCCTTATTTTGAATTTCTCATAGAAAGAAATAAAACCATTTTTCTTTCCCTTCTGTATCTCTCTCCTTTGTGACTTATCTCCTAACTAGTGCTACATTTGTTTTCTGCTGAAGTACGTACAGAAGAGACAGATCTGAACCTAACTCTTAGATCTCTTCCCATGAGGATTTTAGATCTACACTCTGGGAAAATTGAGAACTAAAGTGTATCCATCCTCTCTCATGGTAAATGATAAGTTTTAGTGGAATACGAACTGGTGTGCACTCTGTAGAAACGCTTGGGCCTCTATACAGTCAGTTACTATTTTTCAAACACGGTTTCAAAAATAAGTTTGAGCGAGCTTGATTGTCAAGCTGTTATTACATGATGGAGAAAGTCAAAAGGCTTTACAGACCGTTCTAATTACTCTATGGCCAGTATAAGCGTATTGTTTTATTTGTTATGTTTAAGTCTAGGGTAGGTGGCTAGTATCCGAAACTACTATCTTTTCACCCTCTTTGTATTATGTAAAAATCATAAATTCAGCAAATGTTCACCAAATTATCGTGTTTTTTGACGAAAACATAAATTATTCTTACCTGAATCAATAATGTTTAACATATTTTCTTACCATATAGTGTTATATTGTTGTTAATACTAGCTGAGGCTACCCCTTAAGGAAGAAAAAAAACTGTATAAAGGACAATGTTACATAATTTTACCCTCCCTTCTTTCTTTTGTTATTAATTACCTAATGACCTCATTAGATGCTAATTGCATGCCCTGTTTTGCGAAAGGTAACACTTTACTCATTTAATTAATTAAGAACTTATGTCTTTCAATTTAAACGTGCCCTGTTTCGGTTTTTTTTTTATCCCCCTTTTCGAGCAAAAAATCCTAAAACAATGTAACACTTGTTTATCGTCAGACATTTTACAGTTACCATACAAAAAATTACGATAATCGATCCAGCCAACTGTGGCTGATGGAAGCCAGAAATCTATAAAAAGTGGAAATGTGCCCTATTTTATAGTATTTGTTTTATCCTTCTTTTCAAACAATTCCTAAAGCAAAATAAATCATGTCCACCGTCGGACATTTTACAATTGTCATACGAAATATTACGGTAATCGAAGCAGCCAACTCTTGATGATGGATTCTAACACACACACACACATGGAGTGTCTTTATCGTAAGATACTTTAATTCCAACATGTGATTGTTAAAGACTCAAAAGTGGACATCTGTGTAGAAAAAAAACCTGTTAAAAATAGTGATTCATTTCTGTTATAAACTAGAAATATTGGAATAAATTCTCAAATTGAATAGTTTTGTGACTATTTGTATCTAACTAAATAAGACAAAACGTTTCCACAAATAATATACTCAAGAAAATCCCTAATTTGTTATCACAATGATATTGACATAACATTTGAGTAAAGTAACATTTAAAATGCTCTGTTTTATTTTATTAAATGTTTTAGACTAATTGAAGTGGATGTAGAATGTTTGGTCATTATTGGTTGTTGTTACTATTTCTGCATTTATCTCTAACATCTTGGAGAAGAAGCTAGAACTCAAAAAGACCGTACTCATTTTGTCTACGAAGAAGCTCAAGATAAGAAATATTTGGCTTGTTTCACGTTGAGACAAAAACAAATTATTTTAAATTGAGTATATTCTGATTGTTCGAGAAAATATTACACCAGGATCAAAACACTTCGGAAAGTTGTTGGATTATCTATGTTACTCTCAACTTAAATTTCGAATCTGCTTCCAACAAATATCAAAATGAAGGTTAGATAGATGTTATTATTCACTTGCTTTCTGAAGTTACCTTTCGTAAAAATGGCATTTGGCTATTCGTTTTTATATAAAATGTTAGTCATGTTTACCAGCGAGTTGTCGTTTAATCTCTTACTTGAAAGACTGTTACTGAATTAGTAACAGCTAAAGATAACAATTCGCCTGTTTATCTTTGGACAAAACTGGAAGTAAGAGCAGCGACTGTCCATGATTATAAACATTCAAGACTGCTGACTGGAAGACATTTTCGGTAACAGCTTTGATTTTGATAACGTTTATGGGCTTTGGACAAGAACCAAAGTCATTCATTTTCAACTAGTTTACTCACTTCATTAATTTAACACGTATGAGTATACGATAGCTTGTGAATAAGTGACCAACGCTTTTATTCTCTAATTAACCTCCTGAGACCCAGAAAATCAAGATAATATCATCACGAATTTTGCATGTTACATCTGTTTAAACGTCCTAAGCTTAAAAAAATTATATTTGTTCAATGAAATGTCCTCGATTAGATATAGTAGGTTTCACCAAACTTCATCTTCGGATATTATTTTAAGTAATTCCATATCATTGTCATTTTTAAAAGAAAAACCTCGACTGGTCTCACAAGGTTATTCATGAAGTTGAGGTTAAGTAATCTTGATGCATGGTGTATTAATACCGGCATATAAAAATTTATATCAAAGGAACGAGATCTGACTCTCAACTTTCTAAAATTTTAATATCTTAGAGTAGTGGTGATATTTTCAATACATGTTTCTTTTTCCTCGCACATAATGTTAGAAAAAGTGGTAATATTTTCAGTACATGTTTTTTTTCCTCGCACATAATGTTAGAAAAATGGTAATATTTTCAGTACATGTTTTTTTTTCCTCGCACATAATGTTAGAAAAATGGTGATATTTTCAGTACATGTTTTTTTTTCCTCGCACATAATGTTAGGAAAATTATATTCTGATGTGTTTTGTTGTTTAGAAATCCTTTATAAATATACCTTGAGAATGAAAGAGTAAGTCAGATTATACAGATCTTTTACACGTATGTCTTTTTAATTTCCGGTCGTCCTCCAGTGGCACGGCGGTATGTCTGCGGACTTACAACGCTAGAATCCGGGTAATTACAATTACGAACAAACATTTCCGGTCTTAAAATTGAATGAGAAATAGATATATAACAATCACGTTAAATATCATGTATCTCAATTTTGAGACCTAATTTCATCATAGAGAGCAGAACCTAATTAAAGATGCCAACAGCCGTCGCCACCACGCAATCCCAACATGGCTACTTTTAACACCAGAGAAATTGAAAACTGTCTATAACCCTCCATGGCATCCTACAAGAAGGTATCTTTGTACCAAATCCCATGTACGTTGGTTGGCATACACATGAATAGTTCTCGAAAACCCCAAATTATACTTTCCTCACTGAAAAATTGAGCAAAAACAAGAAATTCAAAATTTTATTCATATTTTTATTTCGGACCTACAAAAAAACTATATTTGTACCATATCCCATGTAACTTGGCCGAAATACAGCGGAGTAATTGTCAAACAACCCTACTTTTGCTTTACGTGACATCTTCAACCCCTATAATTATTAAAAATGGGAAGTTCATATATTTTTGTTTTTCAATGTGTGTTACCTGTAAAAAAGTATATTTGTACCAAATTCCATGTAAATTGGTCAAAATACAGCCGAGCAATTAACCAAAAACTCAAAATTATGCTTTTTTTTTTGCTCTTACCCCCTAAAAAGACCCAAAATGATCAAATCCAATTTTTGGTTATCAATGTTCTAGGTGCATACAAATTTATACTTGTGCCAATTTTCATCTTGAGTGGTGTAAGTATGGACGCATAGGAGCTCAGCAGACACATTTTTGGGGTGTTTTACCTTTGAAACCACAACATCCTTAAAAAAACCTAAATCGCGAAGAGTGGTTTATTTTTCCGTGTAGATTTTTACTCCTGATGATGGTAATGATTGTGTTACGTAAACGTTATTATGGCTATATTTTTAAAATTTTATTGTGTAATGAAAACGTTGTTATGCCTATATTTTTACAATTTTATTGTGTAATGAAAACGTTGTTATGCCTATATTTTTAAAATTTTATTGTGTAATGTAAACGTTGTTATGGCTATATTTTTTAAAATTTTATTGTGTAATGTAAACGTTATTATGGCTATATTTTTAAATAATGTTTATTGCACAATGTTGCCCTATTTATATTTTATATTAAATGATATTAAAACAAACTTTTCAAATCAGACCAACCCTTAAAAATAATTTTTTCTCGATTCATTATGTCAGAAAATTTTCACATATTTATCCTACAAAATGAAAATATTTGTGTTTGATGCACTTTGAAATAATATAAACTTGTGGGATATTTTTTAACTTAACTCAATTCTCAGTTTTCAAATTCGAAACTTTTTTTCCATACTACTTTAAACAAACATTACTTTAATTCCCGCGTAGTCATAACAACATTTGTTCGATTGTTGAATTTCTCGCAAAGTTATTCGATGGCTATCTAAGTTAGCCGTGCTTATTAATTTAGAAGTAATAGAAAAGAGGCAAACCAGCCAGTTTCTTACCACCAACTCTTGTGCTACTCTTTACCAACGGAAAGTGGGATTAATCATCACATTATAACGCTCCCACGGCTGAAAGGGCGAGGATGTTCGGTGACGGGATTCGAACTCACGACGCACAAACTACGAGTCGAATGCTCTAATCACTAGGCCACGTCATAGCAAGAAACTGTTGGTATGAGGTGAATTTATTTCTCTTTTTTCCCCAATTATTAGTGTAGCGTCAACAATGACATCATTGGTCATAGGTTGTACAAATCATAGTTGTTTAATACCGATCAATACATACATCATGCTCCTCATTTCTTGTCATTGTCGTCAAGTGGAGGACTTGGAAATCATAGCTGTTTAACACCAATCAATCCATACATCAAGCTCCTCATTTCTTGTCATTGTCGTCAAGTGGAGGACTTGGAAATCATGGCTGTTTAACACCGATCAATTCATACATCATGCTCCTCATTTCTTGTCATTGTCGTCAAGTGGAGGACTTGGAAATCATAGCTGTTTAACATCGATCAATTCATACATCAAGCTCCTCATTTATTGTCATTGTCGTCAAGTGAAGGACTTGGAAATCATAGCTGTTTAACACCGATCAATCCATACATCAAGCTCCTCATTTATTGTCATTGTCGTCAAGTGAAGGACTTGGAAATCATAGCTGTTTAACATCGATCAATCCATACATCAAGCTCCTCATTTATTGTCATTGTCTTCAAGCGGAGGACCCGGGATGCTAGGAAATTAAGTAATTACCCTTTATCCTGCTTATGGAAGGCCTCGTATGGCCTGGTGGTTATGGCGTTCGAATTGCAATCTGCGGGTCACGGGTTCGAATCCCATCACCAAATATGCTCGCTTTTTCAGCCATTGGGAAATTCTAACGTGACGCTCAATCCCACTATTCGATTAGAGTTGCCAAATAATTGCTGATAGGTGATGTTGACTAGTTGTCGTCCTTCTATATTCTACCATTTCTAAATTAGGGAGGGCTAGTCCAGGTAGCCTTCGAGTAGCTTTGCACGAAATTCATCTAACAAACAAGAGAACATATTGAGTAACAGTTATGGATGATCAAAGTATTGCTATTTGTTTCTGGTTGTGGAATAACGATAAAAGTCATATGTACGTATATATAATACATAGAAAATTCTGCATAAACCTGCAGAACCCAGAAAAAATGCCTCTCGGGGACTATATAATAGGTCGATGTACGTTTGTTATTAAGCACAAAGTTACACAATGGGTTATCTGTGCTGTGCTTACCACTGGTATCGAAACTCGATTTTTAACGTTATAAGCTTACACATTTGCCCCTGAGCCACTGAAGGGACGGGAGCAACTGTTATCAAGTAAATAAGACTTTTACAAATTAATATCCAGAGAGGTTTAAGCTACAAAAAAAGGGGGATTAATGAAGCTTTGCTAAGAAACTAATACTGATGTTATAACTATTAGTCAATGAAACTCAGTTTCTCTCTTCCTAACCATAAAATTTTGTTCAACCCCAAATTTCCAGGCAGTCGAGGAATTGTTTTCTTCCACAGTAAAAAAGACAAAATTCTTTACTTTTCACGAATTTATTTTATGCAATCTATTTTCCGGTTACTATCATTTAGCGTTGGTTAGGGCGCTTGACTCGCAATCTGAGAGTCGCGGATTCGAATCTTCGTCCCACCAAACAATGTCGCCCTTTCAGCCGTGGAGGCGTTATAATGTGACGGTCAATCGTACTATTCGTTGGTAAAAGAGTAGCCCAAGAGTTGGCGGTGGGTGGTGATGACTGGCTGCATTCCCTCTAATATTTCACTGCCAAATTAGGGACGGCTAGCGCAGATAGCCCTCGTGTAGCTTTGCGAGAAATTCAAAAACAAACAAACAAAAAATCATTTAGCTTTATATTTGCACTAAGACTAAACCCGATATTGCTTTCATTCAACCACTTCTACACTTAAATATCCACGTAATTATTCAAAGAGATCTCAGTTCAAAGCGCTAAGATTTCATCTGCAGAAGAAATAACAATAATGGTAGTATATTGTCTTTTTTATAAATAACAATAATGGTAGTATATTGTCTCTTTTATAAATAACAATAATGGTAGTATATTGTCTTTTTTATAAATAACAATAATGGTAGTATATTGTCTCTTTTATAAATAACAATAATGGTAGTATATTTGTCCATTTTATAACTAGCAATAATGGTAGTATATTTGTCCTATTTTATAAATAACAATAATGGTAGTATATTTGTCCCTTTTATAAATAACAATAATGGTAGTATATTGTCCCTTTTATAAGTAACAATAACCTATTAACCCTTAACGATAATATCTCCATCTACAGTCATGGTAATTCTTCACAAAACATCTTGGACCTAGAAATTGGGAGTGATCTTAAGACCATTTTTTCCAGTTGTCTCTAGTTAGTATATTTAATGGATTTGTTCCAGCTTGCATGGTACATAGTAATTTCTCTTGAATGTGTTGGAAGTGATGTCAGAATAACCTAGCTAACCTTTTACTTTGTGCCCCCAATGTTTTGATATTCATGGTAGGAAGAGCACATATAGCCCATTGCGTAGGCTTACGCTTACCTACAAACAATCAACCAAACAAATATTTTACTTCGTATACAATCTTGCGTGTACTCACCTCAAGACTTAGACTATTACTCCACCAAAATACCATATGCAATATCTAAAATAACAGAAATTATAATACCTTATAAAACCATCAGACACATCATTAATCTCTGGAGAAACTAGCCACAAAAATACATTAATTAACGAGAGACGCCGCTATTTTATCAACATGCGTGACCTTTCAAGTTAAACGCTAATTAAGAACATGAAAACTAAATCCAGAAGCTCGTTAAAGGTCAGCAGTTACTAAATTGGGAAAAAATTCTGTATTTCCCTTAATGAAACAAGACCTAACCCATCACTATTCTGGCACTACTTTAAATACCTCAAGAGATAATAACGAAATTGGTAACATCTCGTACAATACCTCTATTGCTGTTATCAACAGAAAAAAGTCCAATCTTTTTGCTAGGTATTTCAGAGATACCTTCAGTACTTCCTAACCTAAGACAATAATAAATATAACCTAGGTAATAATTATATGTCTTCCAACCACTCATCAACATTTCCTGCAACGATTTAATCTCCCTCAACGCAACATAAATATGCCTACTAATATTTCAGAGATCAAAATGCATATCAAACGTTTAAAAATTCTGTGTCCTGCGAAGACCGAACCAGCAATCCTGTTATTAGAAGTGCATCTGGCTTTATCTTCCACCTATATCACATATTTAACTTATCATTTCCTTTTGACTATTATCCGTCCCAGTGGAAATCCGCTATTATAAAATTAATTTCCAAGAAAGGGCCCAGACCATCAGACTCAAGCGACTGTGGTTCAGTTAACCGTATAGGTAAGCTTCTAAGAAGAAAAAAGTCCTTCATAAGACTGCTATAGTATCTAATACACAATAAAACCTTATTTCAAACCTTGAAAACGTGATATTTAAACACAGACAAACCGCAGATTACTTAATCAGATTAACTGAAAGTCTCTGCTTTTCTTAGAAGTTAAAATAGTCCTTTAATGTGTCTGGCATAAAAGTCTTAGATTCAAGCTTAAATCTTATAACGTTTCTCCCATATTTCTACGGTAAGTCTCAAGTTTTCTCACAAACCGCGTTGCCAAAGTTTGCGTTAACAGCTTTTCGTTCGTTCGTCCATGGTAGTTCTTTAGGTGTAAATACCAAGGGTGCTCACAGCACTCTTATTACACACCTTTCTATTTTACGCCCGAACTCAGCAAGGATCAGAACTAAGCCCTTTGCATTCCATAATGCATACTAATGCTATTTCACCCCACCCCCAACTTCCTCCTACCACTAACTCATATATCTCAGTATACTGATGACGTGGCGATTTAGAACACATCCCTCGACCACAAGAGTTCACACTACTTCCTCTACAAAATTACAGTACGGTGTAAAATATGGCGGATTACTCTCAACTTTTCAGGCGATTGCACTCCATAAAAGTTTTAACAGAGAATGTTCTAGATAAAAGGAAGTCAAGCTCTAGGATGCCCCTCCCCCATCATCGCACAAACAAAATTAAGTTAGTTAGTTTCACATTCAATAACCATTTCACCTGAAACTCACACGTCAGTAAAATTCTATATAAACTGCGAATAAGAATGAATTACCTCTGACGTATAGGAAATCGCAATGACGACTGTAAAACTTCCAGTATCTTATTTATTTGTTTGTAATTAAGCACAAAGCTACACAATGGGCTATCTGTGCTCTGCCCGCCACGGATATCGAAACCCGGATTCTAGCGTTGTAAGTCCGCAGACATACGGCTGTGCTACTGAGGGGGGGGGGGGGGCTTGTTTGTCTTATTGAATTTCGTGCAAAGCTACTCAAGGGCTATTTGCGCTTACTCCTCAGTTTAGAAATTATAGACCAGAGGAAAAGTAGTCAGTCAACACCACCCAAAATCATATCATAGCGTCCTTATGGCTGAAAGGACGACCATCTTCGGTGACGGGTTTCGAATCCGCGATCTGAAGATTAGAAGTCCAGTGCCGTAACCATCAACAATGCCAGGCTCGAGAGAAACTGACATAGAATTATGTTTATGTTTTAAAAAAAAAAGAGGGCAATCCCTAAAAGTGTTGCACCGTGCAACTCGTATAACAAGCGAACCGGTAAACCAATGGTAAACGTGTTTGTCAGCGAATTGGAAGATCCAAAGTTCGAATTCGCGATACGCTGCTGAATATACTCCATCAATTATGTCGTGGACGCGTTACAGAAGTGAAATAAATATCTCTAGTTGACTCAGGCTAATTGTGTAGGCGGTAGGTATCGTATACCGGTTGTCCTGCCTCTAGTCAGCAGTTCTGAATTAGAGACCACTATGCTTTGGAACTTGAGATCTCTGACCTGTCCGTTTAGTTCAAGCAGTACTGTCCAGGTTGAATATATTAAAAATGATGTTTCACACATTTTATGATGATTTGTTTGTTTTTTCTTATTTTCTTTTGAAATTAAGCACAAAGCTACACAATGGGCTATCTGTGCTCTGCTCACCACGGGTATCGAAACCCGGTTTGTAGTGTTGTAAGTCTGCAGACATAACGCTATGCTACTAGGGGTCTTTAAGATGATGTTCTTCCTATTAGACACAACATTTGCACTTGGAATACCTATATACAGTATTTGTATTTTTAAGTTGAATAAAATTGTGCATTATTTTAAGATAACAATTTAAAATTTCGTAGCTAGATAAATTTCGTATTTAAATATTTTTAAGAGAAATGTACATATCGCTAGTAAGATATCGCCACGTATGAACTATATGACAAGTTTATTGTTGTTGTAAAATAAAGTTTTCATTAAATTGATTTTTAAATTATGAGGGTTATTATTGATTATAAAAGTATTGTTTTACTTTGATGATGTAAAAAAAACGATATATTAATATAAAATAAGTGAAAATATCAATGGTCGTTTCTGTGTTGAACTTAATTGATTTTAATATTTATTCATCAATTAGCTGAAGCTCTATCAAAAATGCTCTTTCACTACCTATAAGACGCTTATGACTATAAAAAAGAACAATACTCATAACGTATGTAAAATTATACACAAACCGTTCAATACGTTAAAATACTTTCGGTACTCAGTGGCACAGCGGTATGTCTGCGGACTTACAACGCTAGAAGCTGGGTTTCGATACCCGTGGTGGGCAGAGCACAGATAGCCCCTTGTGTAGCTTTGTGCTTAATAACAAACAAACAAAGAAATGAAAATACTTTCGGCTCTTTTACCGGAGCCTTCATCGGGCAACAAATGTACATTGTTGCCCGAAGAAAGCTCCGATAAGAGGGCTGAAGCCTCGCAAATAAAATAAAAGTATTTTTAACGTAGAGAACAGTCCCTGTATAATTCAACAGCCAAGGTGGTGCGAGATTTAAAAGATAAAAAGCAATTTTTAAGTAAAATCATGTTTAATTCACGATGCCTTCTCCGGTGCATTAACGTTAAATTTTAGGATTTACAACGCTACAGTTGGGAGTTAGGTCCAATCAGTGGGCACAGCGCAGATATCCCATTGTGTAACTATGGTGCTAAACCACAAATAAACAATAATTAACCGAGTTTAAATGTTTTAATAAAACATTTATGAAATTGTATATAAGTTTTGGGCGTTTAATTCCGGAATAAAGAAAACGGTTTTGTAGAATATTACCAACTATTACAACATGGAGACTTTGTTTAGAACTTATGCACAGCAACGATGTTATGCAAATTGATAATAGGCTCGTGAACACTTCGTCTTGTCAATACCAGTCTCGAGTGCTTAAGTGATTTTGTCGACCAAGTTTTTCTCGCCCTCAGAAAAAGAAAGAAAAGAAGACTGAACTGTCAGGAACTGACATGGTGTCTTCCACCGGGTTTTCTTTTACGATTTGTTCTGACTGAAGATTGACAATTTTGGATCAGCAGCATCGCGAAAGACGGCCTTTAAAACTTTAGAATGAAACCATATCATAGATTTATTGACTTAAGAATGGCAAGGTTTGATTTCACTTTACACAATTTGACCTAGATTTGAATGTCAGATGTTATACGACACCAAATTTACACTCATGCAACCTTATATGAGCCTTTTTAGCTGCGGGTGAGTGGCTCATAAAATGGATATGAGTTGTTTTTTTTTTTTTTCAAGTGCAAACTTTTAGCTCATAGCTCCGTCATCTATTGACCGATTTCAGAACTAATTACAGTTTTGGACACAAAAGTTCTAACCCTTTTAATTGATGTATTTGACCACGTCCAAGGTCTCACTGATTATTTTACTCTAATCCTGCCTAAAAAAATTTCAATTTGAGAGTAGGCTGGTAGAGATCCAGATGAGTAATAAAATCGAATCGAGTATACAAGCGCCCCATGTTTGGTATTTGCTGGCGCACTAAAAATAGCTTATAAAAAGAGAAGCAAAGGTTTCATAGTTTAATTTACTCTAATCCTGCCTAAAAGAGTTTCGAATGCCGCGGGTATTGAGGATTCCCTCTTGTTTTTCAAAGTACAAGATGTTTATGACAGACAACAAGTAATCCTATTAAACGGATAAGTCTACCAAAACTAACAAAAACGTTTCCACTACTTGTGCATTATCTATAGTTTCTAAATTATAAATATTCTTCTTTTCTAAGCAACAATTTATTAAGTAAGGTCATTTTTAACTCTCAGCTGCGTATTTTTCTTACAGAGCACTTTATCACCAACAGCACTTTCCGTAAAGTTCATTGATAAAACATGTAACTAATATGTAGTGAGCTATCTACTGTATTGAATAATCAATTCCAAAATAGAATGGCAACAACTTTTACAAATAGGCACTTTAAGATTTTGATGATTACAACGTTTCGACCCACAGTATGGAGTCATCATCAGGTAAAAGTTATATTTCTGATGTAGCTTTTTACCTGATGATGACTCGATACTGTGGGTCGAAACGTTGTAATAACTAAAATCAGAACTTGTCTACCGTGAAAGTTGCTGCTATTGTATTTTTGGATTAATTAAGCTTGTTATTACAGTTATCATAAGAAATGCTTTAGTGTGAAATGGCTAAAAAAAATATTATTACTCTTTCTTTACAAATAAATCACAAAAATGTGTGAACAATGCCGTTTCATAATCCAAAGATAAATGTTAAATTTCAGATTAGTCGAGAACTCGATTGTTTTCTGTTCTCCTATTGGGTCTGAGTGTGGCCAGTGGTCAGTGGTCTGGGTGCTGGACCATAGAACTAAGTATCCACCGTCAGCGTTACGTTACTGAAAAAAATAATAATAATCCAGCTCCGCAATTTGGGGGTCTTGGGTGCATTATAAGTATAACGGGAAAAGTCCATCTACTCTATGAGAGAAGAGTGCCCCCCCCCAATGTACTAACCAAAATGATTTAAAAAATGCATTGTTATTAATTAAATATATAGCAGTCGAAAGAGGTTTTAACCCAGATCTTTATAGATAGAGCAATTAAGAAATTCACTAATACTATAATGATTGATCAAGTTAGTACTTTAAAACTTAGTTATGAAAAAATTAGAAAGGAAGGTTTAATCTTACCATATGTTCCAGGTTTAACTACTAGTTTATTTAAAGTGTTCAAAAAAACAACAGATATTCTACCCCATATTTAAACCGATAAATAAGATGAATCAAATGTTAGGTACTACGAAAGACGAAATACAGTTAACTGAAAAAACTGGAATATATAAAATAGAATGTGAATGTGGAAGTATTTACATTGATCAGACAAAACGTAATTTAAAATACCGTTTAAATGAGCATAAGGGATTTGTAAAAAATAAAAAAAACT